>NW_024039661.1:0-72500 GCF_016077235.1 Cyprinodon tularosa
GAACCTGAAAGGCCCCAGGGGGGGCGAGCCCGCCAACTGCGCTTTAACCCACTGCGGTTCAATATGGACAACCCATATTACCCTAGTTCATCATACGCTGTGCACGTATATTTCCCAGATTTCAGCACAAGTGGCACACAGCTCTCTTTGCCCATGACCTCGTCCTCTTTCCTTCCCTCAGCAGCCCTCAAAGGCGTAAGCAGTTGGTCTGGGGAGCCCCAATGTCACTTGCCAGGGCCGTATTGGCCCAGTTACCCAGACGGGCAGTAGGTGGCCCCCCTCAAAATTTCTTTAGAAATTTTCTAGTTTTCAATCATCTCGTCGTCCATGCTACTATGCTAACGCCACCGCCACCAAGCTGCAATGATTTGCCGCGAATGAATACCGCCGAATCTGTCGATTCATCTTGTAGTGGTGCGTCAAATGCAACGTAGATTCCCATCCAATTAGATTGAATTTGGTATTGAGACGTGAAAAATAATAACGGTAACTCCATTGAAATGATTCAAAACTAAAGTAACGAGACAATTTTTTAAAATGTAAGGAGTAGAAAGTACAGATATTTGTGTAAAAATGTAAGGAGTAGAAGTAAAAAGTCGCCATAAAAATAAGTAGTAAAGTAAAGTAAAAATATCAGAAAAATCTACTTGAGTACAGTAACGAAGTATTTGTACTTCGTTACTTCCCATCTCTGGTGGTTACTAGCTGAAGCGACTGAAGCTGTGTGCTAACTTTAGATCTCTCCTCTATTGGTCCAAAGATTATTACTTCAGTTTTGTTTTTATTCAGTTGAAGAAAATGATGGCACATCCAGGCATTGATTTCTTCTATCATTTCCTCAGTGCTTGAATTGGTTCATAGTCACCTGGTGACATGGTGATGTAAAGCTGTGTGTCGTCTGCATAGTTATGGTAGCTGATGTTGTTGTTTTTTATTAACTGAGCCAGAGGGAGCATGTAGATAGGAGGGGACCCAGGATGGACCCTTGGGGAACCCCACATGTGAGTTTTGTCATCTCTGATGTAAAGTTGCCTACTGATATTAAAAAGTCCCTGTCCTTTAGGTAGGATTTAAACCAGTTGAGAGCTGTACCAGAGAGGCCGACCCAGTTTTCCAGGCGCTCTAACAGGATGGAGTGATCGACAGTATCGAATGCTGCACTGAGGTCCAATAGTACCAGCACTGTGGTTTTTCCGCAGTCTGTATTTATACGGATGTCATTAAACACCTTGATAAGGGCGGTCTCTGTACTGTGGTGAGCATGGAAACCTGACTGGAACACGTCAAAGCGGCTGGTCATATCTAAGAAAGTGTTTAACTGTTGAAACACTGCTTTTTCAATAATCTTACTGATAAAGGGGAGGTTTGATATGGGCCTGTACTTCTGCAGCAGTAGTTTGTCTAAATTGTCCTTTTTCAGCAGTGGTTTGATATTTGCTGTTTTTAGGGACTGCGGGAAAACACCTGACAGAAGGGACGTGTTTATTATCTGAGTCAAATCAGACGCTATGACAGGCAAAACTTTCTTAAAGAAAGCTGTGGGTAGAACATCAAGGCAGCAGGAGGAGGAACTTAGCTGCTGAATGATTTCCTCTAAGCTTTTATAGTTTATTTGGCTTAATTGAGACATTTGGTCAAGATTAATTCCAGTTAAATCTCTCTTTTCCATTTCTTCCATGTAAAGATCGGCTACAATTGGTGACACTGGAGATCCCATTGCGCAACCATGCTTCTGTCTGTAAAAACTATCTCTGAATTTGAAATAGGTTGTGGAAAGACAAAGGCCCAGTAGTGTGCAGATCTGGTCTGGAGTGAAATTAGTCCTGTTGTTTAAGTCACTATCTTGTTGAAGACGTGTCCTGACTGTTTCCACTGCCTCTGTTATCGGTATGCATGTGAAAAGGGAAGTAACATCAAACGATACTAGGGTTTCTCCTGGAGCCATTCTTAAATATTTGACTTTGTTGGCAAAGCCTTTGGAGTTTTCTATGTGATGTGGTGTGTTTCCTACCAAGGGGGCTAAGATATTAGTAAGCTGTTTAGCAATGTTGTCTGTTACTGATTTAATGCTGCTGACAATGGGTCTTATTGGTGTTCCTTCTTTGTTAATTGTTGGGAGTCCATATAAGCATGGAATTTCCTCCCCTGGATATAATCTGAAATAGACTGTACTGTTAATTACCTTTTCTTTTTCTAGTTGTTTGAGGTAGTCCATTATTTTCTTTTTGTAGATGTTGGTTATGTCTTTTTTCAAAGATTTAAATGTGTTGGTGTCACTCAGTAGAGTGAGAGTTTTGTCCTGGTAGTCTCAGGTGTTGTGGACCACGGTGCATCTTCCTTTGTCTGCTGGTAATATGGTGATGCTTCGTCCTGGCTAAGAGATGTTATGGCTTTCCTTTCCTGTGGTGTGATATTGAAAGGAGGGGGTTTGACGATGGTCAGGGTGGATGTTATTTTCATCCTAAGTTGCTCTGCCTCCGTTTCAGTCAGGTTGTTGTTCCTGATGGCAGATTCAGTGGCAGTGATCAGCTCCACCACAGGTATTTATTGTGGAGAAATGGCAAAATGTAGGACTTTACTGAGAACATCCGTTCCTCGCTTTGTCAGCATTCTGCTAGACAGGTTTTTAACCCAATTGTCCTGGACATCGATGTTGGTGGCTTCCTCCTGTCGTATGTTGGTTTCTTGTTTAAAATGCTGGTTTCTTTTGTAATTTATTGTTTTAGCTTTTTGTCTTTCTTTTGTTTTCTAGTGCTGTAAAAGTTGGACCTTATCAACAAACCTGAATACTCCTTCAAACAAAGTTTGGGGGAGAAGGTTGGACAGCGTCTGCCTTATCTGATCTATTTTGTGAGAGAGAGCTTCAACTGAAATTGAAAATAGATAATTACTCTTTTAGATAGATCTACAATAGACAGAGACACCAACCTGTACACACTACAGGTATCCACTGTTTATTATCCACTGTTTATTATGGTTCAAGTTCATAATAGGGTAGAGTTCAGGTGAACCTAGCCCTGAACCACACAGAATAAAACCAACTAAAATCCACAGTAGATTGGCCATATTATGGCTTTAACTGCTTTATTATGTGTAGTTCTCAAAAATCGCCTCTAGATGGCAGCATATTCAAGTGTCTGAAAAGGCAAGAAAAATTAAAAAATCAATGCAGCAGAATAAGGATTAAGCACAGATCAATCTAAAAGTTAAAAAAAAGCTGAAAAAAAAAAAAAAAAACTGATTCCTTTAGTAGAATCCAACCAAAGAGGTATGTTTGTGTTTTACATCTGGATTTGGTTTTCTAATGAGTGCATTAGCCTTTAAGTTTTGAGTTCTTTCTTAAATGTTTCTTAAGAACTATTATTTTGTCACTGTGTATCCATGACTTTTTTCACCTGTAGATTTTGATAAATTCGCCGCTCTGAGGAAACCACTTGTCTGGATGTGCTTTAAAGGAATTATAAAACTGCAAAGCTATAAAAAGTTATCTTTCCCTTAAACAGTGGAGATTAAATTATTAAACATATATCCTGTAAAACAAATACAGAGCAGAAAAAAAAACCTCACAGGAATCATTGAACTTAATGCAAAATCATCTCTTTATTTCTAATTCCTCTTTAAAATCATTTAGGGGAAGCGGTGGAGTAAACCCCAAAAAGCAGATCTCTGAGGCGGGTTTAGGTCAGGCTTCCTCCACAGACTACATTCAAACATGCAGTGTCACAGCAAACCGCTGCAACCAGCAGAATCTGTGGGAAGCAGTGAAGCTGCAGTTATTGGGCCGGTCCCATGAAATAAAAACATTTAGCTCATAGAAACTAAACACAGTCACAATTTGTAAAGCTTTAGAAACGGCATTTAGCTGCCAGCGTGTTGATACGATCCCTCACCTATAAAGTTATGCTTTATTTAATGTTTAGTTCCCAAACCTTTCCTGCTTTGCTTTGCAGCAAAGTCTTCACACCCTCCAGCCCACTTCCAACCCTGACCGACTTTCTCAACAGTTGAACAAAGAAAATTCAGCAGCATTCAGTTACATATTTCACTAAATTAAGCTTCAATGTCATTTTAATCTTTAAATTTCCACCTTTATGTGTAATTAGTGTTAACATAACTGTTATCTTACAGTATCAGTGAGTTCAGCATTGCTAGCAACACATAAAATTACAAATAAACTCAGAATTAGGTACCTTTTTGCAACTGATTTCTACAACGTCCAACTGCAATTATACTCTGGCTCCTCAGAGGGTGAGCTCCTTATTTGGGGAACCTCTGCCTTATGCTATTACCCCTCTCAGCCTCTGCCTTAAGGTTAGTTTATGCTTGACAGGTCCACAAGTTCTGCACGTGAAATTATGTAATTTTGGGCTTCTCCGACCCTCCCCATCCAAGTTGACAGAGTTTCCACTTCGTTCACTAGGACAATTTGTAACTACGTGGACAGATCCACGTGGAAAACATGGAAAGCGAGCAGCAGCTTCTACTGGCAAAGGTTCACAAATGAAAACATGTACGACAGACTGTGGAAAAACTCTTGCAAAGAAATTACTTTTGTTCTTGGATGGGATGTAGAGGCTTTGAAAAAGCTGTGTGGCTTCTACTTCGCCGTGTAGTGCGAGCACGCCCCCGAGTATAAACGCTGCAGACGCCATGATGGCCGGCTCTTTTTCCACACAGATTGTACGTGCATCAGGCATGATGAGCCCCTCCGACATTATCTATTGTCCTTATCGAAAACCCAGTGCAATGCTGAGAACTGGTTCTGTCCCAGTGATTACCACTCCTATCTTTCTTTCTTCTGTGTGAAGTCAAAACATATTTTAGCTAAATTTACATCAAGCAGGAGCTAGTTAAAGCATCCGTGGATCCGGCCATAGAGGCCTTCATCTCTGACTTATGCCCCACCTTCTTTGGACTGGTCCCCCAGTGGGGCGTGGCCATGGCCCGAGCCAATCCTTGACCCGTCATACATTCTAGCCTGGCCAGCTCCACCGTACCAGCCGATGTAAGTTGCCCCTAAATTATTGGACGTCGTAGAGGTTTTTAAACCCCTTTTCATCTGTCCCATCACCCAGAGCTTGTTTGCTGTGGGAGACCCAAAGGCATTTAAGCCCTTAAAGACATAGGCCCCGTCCACACGAAGTCAAAACGAACACGAAACGCTGATATTTTCCAAAACGTTTGCCGTAAAGACGGAGACGTAAAATAAATGTGAGCGTCCACACGAATGCATGAAAACGCTGCAAAATGTATGCCAGGCCTGTAAGTGGCGCTGTGGTGCCAAAGCAAAAATAGGCGACGAAATGTTGGGCATGGCACTAATATTTAGACATGGTTGCCCTGCGGGTCCATTTTCGTGGTTAAGTCAAATTCAGGTGCTGAACTATGTCGTCGATATTGCTCTGTTCTTCCTGGAGATATTCCAGAAGAAGAAGATCCTGTTGTAAGCCCGACAGCAGGGTGAGTAGCATTAGCAGCAACGGCGCCATTGTTGTTGTGATACTGTGTCGCGCATGCGTGTTTAGAGGCGACGCTATGACGCATGCGTGTAAAAAAAAATATGCGGTTAGGGCGTAAAGATGGAAACGCGAAAACGGCGTTTCAGAATCTTCCCACTCTGAAGGCTGAATAAAAAAAAGATCGTTTACAGACCCCCGAAACGCCGGCTTCGTGTGGATGAGAGGCTGGTTTGGTGAAAAATTTGTGCGTTTAGGCCAGGGTTCGTCTTCGTGTGGACGGGGCCATAGCCTCTGGGATTATCCGAGCATTAAAACACCACCAGGCCTGCTCAGTGACGCAGTGGGTAGTACAGCTGCCTTGCAGGAAGAAGGTTCTGGGTTTGATTCCTGGAGCGCATGGAGTTTGCATGTTCTTCCTGAGCATGCGTGGGTTCTCTCCAGGTACACCGGCTTCCTCTCACAGTCCAAAAACATCACAGTTAATTGGCTTCTCTAAATTCTCCTTAGGTGTGTGTGTGTGTGAATGGTTGTTTGTCTCTGTGTTGTCCTGCGATGGACTGGAGACCTGTCCAGGGTGGACCCCGCCTCCCGCCCGTAGACAGCTGGAGATAGACACCAACACCCCTTGCAACCCCAGCAGGGATAAGCGCAACGGGAAATGGATGTATGGATAAAACACGTTCCACCGTAGGTTGCAGTATAAGGAGGCAAGAAAAGGGTGACTTGTTCTCCATGAGTCCAAAAGTTCCTGTGTCAAGTTGAGATGTTCAAGTATCTCTGGGTCTTGTTCATGAGGGTGGGCACTGCACCAGTCTGTTGTGGTGAGGAGAGAGATGAGCCATAAAGCAAAACTCTTGAGTTGCCGGTAGGTCTATGGTCCTACCCTTACTGCTCATGAACAAGGGCACAGAAGGGCAGTCCCTTTGTCCAGTAAGTCCAGTTTAAATACTGTCTCTAACTAGATCTGATTACAGACAAAATGTCTCACTTCTGAAAATCAACTAGGAAAGTTTAAAAGAAATCAAACACCCACTAAGTTCTTCCTGCTGTCTCTATGTTTTACTCACAGCTTTCCTTGAGAAGTATGTGCCTGTCATAGGACCTGATTTTTTCCTTTTCCATCTCAGAGCTGTGTTAGCCCGCCTCTGTGTGTGTGTGTCAGCAGCGTCTGTCAGTAACTGAGCCTCTCTGGCTGAGGGCCAGACACTCGGCGCCACTTTATGAGAGATGATGATGATGATGTCACCGCTCGGCTGCAGACGCTGCGGTGTAATACCAAGCCGAGTGAGAGGGTCTGTGTGTGTGCTTTAACAAAGAGGCGCTGTGTAAAGCACAAACAGTCTGACGTCAGAGCTTTGGTTTACTCTGAACCTAAAAAAGTTCTAGTCCCTGAGGTTTCCCTCAGGTTGGATCCCGCCAGGTTGGAGAAACAGGCTGGAACATGTGGTCTGTCATTAGGGCTGCTGGAGCGGTCCTCCTGGTGCCCGGGGAGTGGTTGATGTGTTCATGAGGAAAATCTGAAAGGGATCTGGAACATTGAAAAGATTCATGCTGCTTGTTTCATCCAAGATCAGAATCTTGATGAAAAAAGCAGCTCATCCAGACGGTGGTTCCGCTCGATCGGTACCATTTGGACATCCTATTAGGCTACTAGACAAGAGGTACATGCCAGAGGTCCAGGGAGATCCTGCTGGATGTGTTTTTGTGTCTGGTTTTAGCATTTGCTACATCTTTTCTAAATAGCACATTGATTAGAAGAAGCCTGAAGGGCTGGTTATCCTCCGCAGGCAGTGTGTCGCAGTTAGCTTGCCGCAGGTATGATGCAGATATTTTTGATTTATTCCCAATTTGTGTGGTCTTCACTATGTTATTCCACGCCACAACGCAAGAGGAACAATCAGAAACTAGCTGTGGGTCTAGATACGGTCGAGGCGGTGAAGAAGTGGGGGCAAGTCAATGGAGGGACATGATGGCCAAAAAGAGCGGGGATCTAGATGGAAAAAGGCTCCCAGCGTTCTCGCGCATCTCGCTCTGCTAGCTGGTCCAACTTGACGAGTTGTTTTCCAAAATGGCGGTCATACAAACAAAACAAGCCAGTAAGGTACCAAACAAGAATTGCAGTTTTGAAGAGATGCTTCAGAGTGTCTGCGGAAGGGGCGGGGCATATCTGCGCTAACTGCAACACATGCAGACAACCTGGTTTCTAAGTATAAACCAGCCTTAACTCCACAGCTGGAATGATTAGTCGCAGCTGATAAGGTGGATTAAAGAAGTTAGAAATCAGAGATAAAGGTCAGAGCTGATCATATACCTGACCTAACTAAGAAAGACACAAAGCTAACAATAATTTCACACAGCCCTACTTAAAAGATCCAAACTATCCCTTTATTCAGAACAGAGGCACATATTGCTAGCGCTTCAAAATCAATTCAGAGTGTAAAGAACAGGTACAACTTCTGTCAGGTGAGAGGAGCAAACGACATTATAGCCAGAATACAGATCGACAGCAGTTATAATGAAGGGGGGATTAGAGAGACCCAAAGGGTCCAGTCCAGCAGGGAGAAGTTCCGGAACCAAAGCTTCACTGATTCTGTCCTTCTGTTTTAAAAATAGTGATCAGGTCCGAGACGTTTAGAAACACCCAAGAGGTCAGAGCTGAACTGAGACGGAGGACACCATGGGTTCTGTAGATGAGGCTCTAACGAGGCGAACCTCTGCAGACTGAAGGTTCTGAGAAGGTCCGGTTTGCTTCCAGAAGACTCCCCAGGAACTCTGTTGGTGTTGGATGATGAAGCTCCAAAAAGAGGAAAATCAGATTCCCTGTAGATCCATATGGACATTAACAATGACCTCCTGATGGTCCTGATTGTCCTTTTGAACCAGAACTAGGCCAGACCCGGTTCAGTCTGATCCAGATCCAGACTGGGATTAGTTCTCACAAGACTGTGAGTCCACTCAGACAGTTCCTACTGGGTTTGTTGAATCAGAACCTTCATCTGTTGGGTTAGTCCACTGGTTCAGATTCCCAGCAGTATTCCTGAGAACAGTGAGTCCTGCAGGACGCTGATGGCTGATCCAGTGGCGTTGTCCACGAACACCGACACGTACTCTCCAGCCTGAACCAATGATAAATGGGTCAGAACTCTGTAACAGGTTGGGACAGCTAGTTCTGGTGCCAACCAGGTGAGTCATACCTGCAGGTAGAGCGTTCCTGTCAGTAAAATGCTAAAGGTTCCTCCTGCAGCTGCCGCACCCATCACTGACTCCACCGAGCTGAAACACAGCAGAAAACTTTCAAGACTCGGTTCCCTGGAAAAACAGAAGCCTCTTGGATATTCTGGACCGGGCTCAGATAAAAGACAAATGCATTCATCCACAGGAAATCCTTTATGCCCGAAGTTCTGACCCCAAGCGGGTTTACGGAGGAAAAGGTACTCACAGGTTGCTCTGACAGAGCGACTCGATGCAGATGGCTGCTCTGACACTGTCTCTGAGTCTGACCTGGACCCGGTCTCCAGACTCTGAAACAGAAAATATTGACACTTGGTCTTAGTAACAGAGTCTCTAATTTCTGCTCAGCACCAAAACCTGAAGAGGATCTTGTCATTAATGTGGTTTTGAATATTCTGAGCAAACATGGAACTTTGATTTTAGAACCTCGGTCCATTCAGAGCAGCATCTAAACATGCTTTTCTAGAGTTGGGAATGTGGATGTGTTGGTGTGGCGGGTCAGACCTATGAGCAGGCTGGCGGTGAGCTGGTAGAACCCAGAGACGGGTGCCGTGTATCTGCCGGTGCTGCTGTTGAAGGTGGGACCTCTCTGCAGGCTTCGCTCTGACTCTGATGGCTGCAAACAAAGAAGTCGTTCTCCTCACTGGCTCAACCACTTCACTTTCCACAGGCTGTGCGTGCGCATGAGCGTGCGCATGTTACCTGGCCAAAAGGCTGCAGCTCCAGCAGGCTGCGGCGGGGGATGGAGGCAGCCTGAGGGAGGCGGCTGAAGAAGGAGGTGGAGACACGGGGAGGACGGTGGCACTGCAGGCACGCTCTGTCAGCGAGGTCTGGGGAGGGGGGAAGTTCATCAGAACAACACAGGCTGTGTGAGTTTATGATATTATATCAGCTAATTAATTTACCAGCCTTCGAAGGACCAACTGGCCTTTATGAAGACAGAAGGCCAAAGTGACGGACAGCCATTTAAAAATTTTAGGGGGTATGATGTGAATTAAACTTTGGTCAGGCTGAGAAATATACTGGTAGTGGTTAGGGTTAATGTCAGGGTTAGGTGTAATGTAGGAGTAAGGCTCAATGTCAGGGTTAGGGTTACTGTCAGGTTTAGGGTTAATGTCAGGGTTAGGCATTAGACACTCTCTCGATGACCCCCCCCCACGCAGTCCAACGACTAGGGCAGTTGGTTAGAGGATCAAAGGCATTGCACGGGCCGGCACACGTTCGTTGGTATCTCTCAGATGCATAGCCAAGCCAGTTTGTAGAAGTTGGAGAATTAGGGTTAGGTTTAGAGAAAGGGCTAGGTTTTTATGGTCAGGGCTAGGGTCAGAGCTAGGTTTTAGGGTCAGGGCAAGGGTTAGGTGTAGGTTTAGGGCAAGTGTCAAGGGTTAGGAATCGGCTAAGTGTAATTTAAGGCAAGGGTCAGGTGTTAGGTTTAGGTATGGATTCCACTAACATTAGGGTTTTTTTGGCAACTGGAGTAGATGAGAGTCCACTCATCCGATGGCGCTGGCTAGGGTTAGGGGTTAGACACTCTCTCGATGAACCTCACCCCCCCCCCCCCCCCCCCCCCCCCCCATCCACTCCCACAACTAAAGCAGTTGGTTAGAGGATCAAAGGCATTGCACGGGCCAGCGCACGTTCGTTGGTATCTCTCAGATCCATAGCCAAGCCAGTTTGTAGAACTTGGAGAATTAGGGTTAGGTTTTAGAGTAATGGCTAGGTTTTAGGGTTAGGGCAAGGCTTAGAATTTGGTTTTAGGGCAAGTGTCAGGGTTAGGGATCGGCTAAGTGTAATTTTAAGGCAAGGGTCAAGTGTTAGGTTTAGGTTTTTTTGGTAACTGGAGTAGATGAGAGTCCACTCATCCGATGGCGCTGGCGCTGGCTAGGGTTAGGCGTTAGACACTCTCTAGATGATCTCCTGGACTCTGACTCTGACTCTTTTATTTTGACATTCCCAGCAGGAAGTGGTCTTGTCATTTTGCAGGTAGTTTAGAGTTGAGAGAAAAAACTACTGTTATTTATATTTTGTTCTGAAATGATGCTTCAGCCGTAGTACAGAAGCCCAGAGCGGCCATGTTTCTCTGATACTTTTTCTATAACAGGTGTTTTACTTGTAAGGCCGGGCTTACACAGCGCGATATTTTCAGTCGTTGCACGACGCTAAAGCTGACACTGTACGACGACACCGCAGGGTTGAAAAGTTCACAGCTCAAGATGTTTGTTTTCACACTGTGTGGCCGAATGCTCTGATGCGATCTACCTGCTCACACTGTACGTCTAAAACCACTTTGGAGTCAGCGCCGAGAGATGGCGCTGGTCGGACTCGTCATTCTGGTCATTCTGGCAGAAGAAGAACTCCCTTGTTTGCACATGTACAGTGCTCAAGGTTGTGGTAAATCGGATGGTAGCTCTGCTTCAACAGCAGGATTTGTCCACGAAGCTTACGACGGTCGACTGAATTTCAAACATGTTTGATTTTCTCGCAACCTTACGATTCCTGATGGGGAGGTTATCGTGAGAGGTTGATTGCCCTCGTTACCCTCTGTACACTACACAACGTTGGATGCACCATGAGACTGAAAGTCGGCCAGATTGAAAATATTCTCACATGACTGGAAAATTGACCCAAAAAGGGCAAAAACAGCGTACAGTGTACGCCTGGCTTAACAGATATAAGAGGCATTAACCCCCAAAATAAATCCACTTTAAAGATTTTCATTAAAAAACAGTCAGATTTGTTTCTACTGTATTCCATGCAATCCAATCATCCACCACCACCTGACAATGAGTGAAGACAAAAAGGAAACTAAAAAACGGATTATCTACTGACAACTAAGTCTCCATCCTCACTAACCAGTTCTGAAGACGGATCCAAATCTAGAGCGGGCTAGCTAGGTTCTGGTTCAGATCCTTCAGAAAGCTGCCCAGACTGCAATAAACTGCCACCTGAATGTAGATGCATTTTATGGAGATTATTATTATTAATAAAAATAAATAGCACCTTTCAGACCAAATGACCAAAATTCAGTTCATTATGAGGAAATCAGGCGATTTACTCTAATTAACCGTCCTGATAAAGATTTAATCGCCTTTCCACTTGATCTTTTCTGTTTTTCTAACCTAACATTCGAATAATCTCCATGGACTTCTTGGTCAGTCATCCTGCGCTGTAACGTAATCCTGATCACATGATGTTGTTATGGTAAATACACAGAGAAAGACAATGGGTGTGTTTGATTTCAGCAGCTCTGAGCTGCTATGATGAGAATAAGCAGAGAGAGTATAGCATTAGAGATTGAACTAACAGATTCTGCAGAGTGGGAGAATAGAGATAGAATGAAGCAGAATGATGAAAAAGGGGTCCCTATGTCCTCCAGCAGTCTAAGCCTATAGCAGCAGAACTATAGAGATAGAATGAAGCAGAATGATGAAAAAGGGGTCCCTATGTCCTCCAGCAGTCTAAGCCTATAGCAGCAGAACTATAGAGATAGCTCAGGATAACCTGAGCCACCCTAACTAGAAGCTTTATCAAAAAGGAAAGTTTTAAGCCTAGCCTTAAAAGTAGACAGGGTGTCTGCCTCACGGACTAAAACTGGTAGTTGGTTCCACAGGAGAGGAGCCTGAGAACTAAAAGATCTGCCTCCCATTCTACTTTTAGAAATTCTAGGAACCACTAGTAAACCTGCAGATTGAGAGCGAAGTGCTCTGTTAGGAACATCAGGAACAATCAGATCTCTGATATCAGATGGAGCTTGGCCATTTAAGGCTTTATATGTGAGAAGGAGGATGTTAAATTCTATTCTGGATTTAACAGGAAGCCAATGAAGAGAAGCCAGGATAGGAGAGATATGATCTCTCTTTTTAATTTTCATTAGAACTCTGGCTGCAGCATTTTGGATCAGCTGAAGGCTTTTAACTACAGTTTGTGGACTTCCTGATAGTAAAGAATTACAATAGTCCAGCCTTGAAGTAACAAATGCATGGACTAGTTTCTCAGCATCACCCCTGGACAGGAGATTTCTCATTTTAGCAATATTCCTCAGATGAAAGTTATTAAATTAGATGCCTTAGTAATAAAATGGGAGTAAATTTACGAAGCCGTTTGTTTTCATTTGGTTCAATTCTACAGGGTGTTTTTTTTTTACAGTAAAATAATTTTATCAGAACCTTGGAGTTCTGGGTCTGCTCCTGGAAAGGTCCAACCAAATCCCCCCCCCCCCCCTTACACACACCGCCGCAGTGGGAAACACAGACACGCCATCAGGCTGCAGGAATGTCAGGAATCCTGCAGCCGAGCCAAGTCCCGTCCACGCTCCACCAAATTAGGCCTATTAAGGTCTCAGACAGGCTGCCTCCAGCTCCGGGCCGGAGTTATGAAACCTGCAGAGGGAGAACCGGGCCAGGCTGCAGAACCCAGGTAGAAAAAAACCCCTGAGCTGGAGCCTCACAGTCTGAACACACTGAGATCATCTGTGGTTCTGCTCGGTTCTCCTGAGGTTCATGGAAATTTACCCGGAGAATCAGAATGAGTGTTTCAGGTTCTGCTGCTGCTGTGAGAGTCAGAAGGAACCAGTCGGGTCGGGACTTTAACTCCGTCCCAGTGGAAGCTTACCTCCCAGTTTGAGCCGCAGCTCCTGGATCAGCTCCTGTTGCTGGGGCAGCAGGGGGGCCGGGGGACCCGGGGGCCCCTGGGGTCCTGGAGGGCCCGGCGGGCCTGGCAGACCGTGCTGAAGGAGACAGAAAGAGAGATTTATTAGAAGCGTGTGTCTGGATCAGCCTCAGGTTCTGACCCGGTGGGTCTCTTGCTGCAGGAGCTGGTTCTACAGAGTTCTGACCCGGTGGGTCTCTTGCTGCAGGAGCTGGTTCTGCAGAGTTCTGACCCGGTGGGTCTCTTGCTGCAGGAGCTGGTTCTGCAGAGTTCTGACCCGGTGGGTCTCTTGCTGCAGGAGCTGGTTCTGCAGAGTTCTGACCCGGTGGGTCTCTTGCTGCAGGAGCTGGTTCTACAGAGTTCTGACCCGGTGGGTCTCTTGCTGCAGGAGCTGGTTCTACAGAGGTTCTGACCCGGTGGGTCTCTTGCTGCAGGAGCTGGTTCTACAGAGTTCTGACCCGGGAGGCCTAAACATTGGCGCCTCCTGCAGCCAGTCAGAGTCCAGGAGATCTCAGACCTTTTGGACTTCTGGTTCTGGACCAGAACTCCGTAAGGGCTGGTTCTGGAAGATGCTGCCACCCTGCTCTTCTAAAAAGACCAACAGAACCAGAACCGGGCCGCTGAGGTCCGTTCAAACCATCTGTCAGGCCTTGTGGTTCAGGTTCTGTTTCTCTGCCTGGTTTCTGGGTTTGATCATCATTTGGACCTGATTCTGTTCCAGAGGAAGGCATTGGGTCGACCCGCTGATCCATGTGGGTTCTGGATGTTCTTGTGTACCTGAGTGGTTCTGACTGACCTTGGAGGTTCTGCGGGAGCCTTTGGTTCTGCGGTTCTCTCCTTTGTTGGAGTTTCTCCTGAAGAGCAGCCAGGAGCTGCGAGGAGACACTCTGGACCCGTCCGATGGCGCCGGTTCCTGCAGGACAGAACCGGGTTAGTGTGTTTGGACCCAGACAGCTCAGGAGGTTCTGACCCGTTAAGACCTGTTCTGGTTCCCTGGTCTTTGAGCATTTAACTAATCACAGAACCAGAACCTGCCTGGTTCTAACAAGAAGCTCTGGTTCTGTCGGCAGAAGGAGGTGAAGAAGAAGAATCTGGGTCGGGTTCTGACTAACCCTGATCCAGACCCGGAAACCTGGGAACCAGAGCCTCTCTGAAACAGGAACCAGGAGTTTCTCACCATCTCCTGCTCCTCCTCCTCCTCCTCTTCGTCCTCCTGGATCTCCAGGCTGGTTGCCTTCATCACCATCATCATCATCAGAAGCAGCAGCAGCCTCCTCCCTGAGCAGAAGCCGCTCTTCATCCCGGCTGCAGGAGGAAGACTCTGTGATGAAGATGATCAGGGCGTTTTCATGGTGGAGGTTCTTTCTATCGGTGCTCCTCCTCCTCCTCCTCCTCAGTCTGAAGGCTCCTGCTCTGCAGACTCGGCTTTTATCCTTCCTCCTCCCTCAGCTCCTCCTCCTCCTCCCTCTATCTCTCCGTGGATCTGGAGCTGTCACTCGTCCGTCTGCGGGTTTGTCCTGAATGTCTCCTCAGCGTCTGCTGTCTCCCAGCAGAACCAGCTTTTCCTTTCAGCACCACAGAACCCAGACGGATCCAGACGGGTCTGCCTCTGAGGCTGAGCTCCTTCTGCCTCCATCATTCAAGGATCAACAGGATCTAAACTAGTCAGAGGGGCAGAGGTCAGGAAGGGGCTCAGGGTTCTGGGATGGGATGCAGGGTTCCCAGGCTGGGCTGGCCGGGTCAGGCTGGGCCGGGTCGGGTCAGGCTGGGCCGGGTCAGGTCAGGCTGGGCCTAGTCGGGCCTGGTCGTTGGTCTCTATCAGCTCCAGCAGATTCAGAGGAAACGCTGCCTCCTCTTTCATCACTCAGACGCTGTCATCATCCTGGCCACGCCCACCTTATCAGTCAGCAGCAGACCCGCCTGAACCTCTCCACGGCAGACAGGAACCAGGCCTGATCCAATCTGGAGGTGAATGTCATCAGCCTCAGGGATTAAGCTTCTCCTGAAGTTCTCCTAGAACTTCCAGAGATGGTCTCCAGAACCGAGCCGAAGCAGCAGCACCTTTGGGCTGAAGGTTCTGATCTGATTCTTCAGCAGCTTTAACGTTCACCAAGTTTCTCTGATGCTTCTGGTTCTGGCTGAGAGGTTCCCTCAGAGATTACTGAAGATCAGCTTATCCTCATCTAGTTTCTCCCTGTGGAAAAACATCCTGATTGGCTCAGAGAGGCTGTTTCCATGGTAACACATCAAAGCTCTGTTTGGAGGATTGTCCTTTGAACCAGAACTTTAATCTGAGGAGAATATTCTGCAGACTTCCAATCCTCTGCGCCCTCTGCTGGACAGAAGGACGCACTGCAGACCTCAGATCAGAAACCTTTAGAAGATTAATTCACATAAGATGAAGATTAACCCTTTGATCAGAACCAGGAGTTCTGATCAAAGGGTTACCATTAGGCAATACTAGGCAGTTCCCAGGGCCCCGAGTTCCTGGGGCCCAATAAAACTCTGTTTCCATCCTTATTTGTGCTCATTAATTATGTTTTTGATAAAAATGCTTTTTCTAAAATGCCATCAGAACGCTGATAATATTAAGTGTGTCTCAGCCCCCCCCTTCAGTGTCCACCATATTGGATCAGTCCATTTGCTGCACATGTTCAGAAAGGTCCAAACAGACAGCAGCAAACCATTTGAAAACAAACCATGCAAAGAGCAGTGTTGCCAACTTAGCGCTTTAGTCGCTATATTTAGCCACTTTTCAGACCCCTCTAGCACTTTGATTTCTAAAAAGATCCTAGCGCCAATTCTGGAGACTTTTTTCTGCTACTGGAGACTTTGGAGACAACATCTAAAAGCAGCGAACTCTGCTCTCCAGAGCGAGTAGATTGGTAACCCCGCCTCCTGCTCTCCTCTATCTTGTCTGCTGTCATGATTCATGCAGCTATTATTTCATCCAAATGAAAAATGGAGAACAGATAAGCAGATCATGGCTTGTCTACAGTGAAAAGAAGGACTGGGTTATTTACTTTGGCCTTTTTGGAAACACAGGAAGGAGCAATCAGCTAAGTGAGCTTAGTGCTTGGAAAAAATCTTTCATTCCTTTAGAGACAGCATGAAAAGTCAGCTGAGTACAAAACATAGAGAGGAAAACAAGAAGAAAAGGGACAAGAAGAGAGGGACACAACCTAGAACAGATAATGGATGTCTATTCTATTAACATTTCTGTTTTATGTGTTGTCTTCTCAGTTCAGAGGGGCCCTGCCTGTCTTTGCCTAGGGCCCCAAATTTCCTAAATCCTTCCCTGAGTGGGTCCATAGCGTCACCAGTAACAGGGAACTGGTAACCAGTAATGAGAAACCATTACAAGAAGTGACCCTAGAACAGAGCCTTGTGGAACCCCACAGCTCAGGACAGCAGAGTCTGGGAGGACGTGGTTCCCACCAACAGCTCCAACGGTTCCCTCAGCACTAAATCAGAACCTCCCCCGGGTCCTGCAGACATCCTGGTGCCGGTCCAATCAGAACCAGACTGAGAGGAGTCCAAGCTTGTTAAAAAGGGGCGGAGCCAGAGATACTGTCCAATACAGGTGAGGCTGTATGAAGCTCCAGGACAGTTCAAGGACGATCAGAACCTGCAGGGAGCGGAAGGCTGTGGGGAAGGGGGGGATGCAGGCTGCAGGTGGCTGCAGGTCTAAATCCTGATAATAGGATCAGAGTCGCTCTGAGGCACTAAGCCGTTTGCAGGGTGAGGAAGGGTTCTGTCGACTGGACCCGGGTAGGACGGGAACCGGCGCTGACTCCACTGGGACAGGCTGACCTTTGAACCAGAGAGGCCCTCAGATCACGGTAAAAACAAGCCTCTCGTGTGACACGGCAAGTATCTGCAGGACGTAGAATGTTCTGGAGGAATCAGACTTTAGGTCTTTATGCTGCGTTACCTGCAGCTACGTTAACGATCCCAGAGTCAGAGGAGAACCTTCTCTGCTGACTCCAGAGGTTCTGCTTGCTTAGATAGAACCAGACCGGACCTCCAGAGAACCGCTGCAGGAGTTCATTTAGAGTTTTTATCAAACTATTATTTAGTTCATTTAAATATTTGATGTATTTATTGATCAAGAAATTAAATGATGAAAAATAAAATAGTTTTGATTTAGAAATGAATCAAAAAGACAAAATAAGAGAAAAGAACCAAAGCTGACCCGGTTGGTTCCACTTTGGACCGGTCCAGTAGGTCCCTTCTACTTCCTGTTTCAGCTGATGTTCTGCTGGAATTGGTTAATCTGCTCCACAGTCAGAACATTCTGCTGAGGTCCAACAGAACTTCTGGGTTCTGTTCTGGTTCTGTGTGTGCAGGGACCATGGAGGCTGAGGACCCGTCTCCTCTGCACCGATTCGTCGTGGCCAAACATTCCATCGGATCCATCTTCGACCAGCTGCTGGAGTTTGTGAGGACCGGTTCTGTCTTTGTGGACGGTCAGAAACACACACTATAGGTTCTGTAGTTCTGCTTGGTTCTGGTGTGGCCTGGTTTGGGAGTTCTGTTCTGGGTGTTTGGTTTCCATTTATCTCCATCCAGTAGGACAAAGGTTCTGACAGGTTCAGAAACGGGTCTGAGTGGAACTGTTCTGTAGATGGGCCTCATGTTTGTCTGTTGTGATATCAGAGGCCGTCCAGAACCAGGATCTGGGTCCGGTGGCTGTGGAGGAGCACAGTCTGGAGATGCAGAGCTGCGCCGCCAAACTGGCCGCCATCAGAGAGGTTCTGCTGAGGAGACACATGAAGGTGGCCTTCTTCGGGAGGTGAGAACATCAGCGGGCTTCAGCTTCTTCTCAGAGAAGAGTCCTTTAGCAGAACCAGATCTGGATCCTTCTTTTAGCTACAGTTTATGTCTGCTTCTGTTTTCCTTTTGCGATAGGATATAAGGTTGCTATGGTAACGTGTCTGTTAGGGATTTTTTTCAGCTGCACCTTTAGAGGAGTCTTTATGGTCAGATTTTGTTCCTTCAAGTACCGGGATGAACACTTCAATTTAATTTAATTCACTTTATTTCAATAGTGACATGACAACACGTCACATCAAGGAACTTTAAAGACACAATTCAACAAGATCATACAGTCAGATTGATTCAAAGTTTTCTATCTAAGGAAAACCAGCTGATTGCATCGACTCATTGACTCTTCAGCAATCCCTCACACTAAGCATGCTTGCAGCGACAGTGGAGAGGAAAAACTCCCTTTGAACAGGAAGAAACCTCCAGCAGAACCAGGCTCAGTGTGAGCGGCCATCTGCTGAGGCCCACTGGGGTTCAAGGAGACAGAAGCAGACATAGAAAAAGAAGCATAGATGGCGGAAGGTGTTGATGGCAGCAGCACAGCTGATATTTCTCTCCAGGATGGAGTCACAGCCAAACAGGAACAGACCAGATGAAGCTACTATGAGAAAAAGCAGAGAGAGCAGAACGTTAGAGATTGAACTAACAGATTCTGCAGAGTGGGAGAATAGAGATAGAATGAAGCAGAATGATGAAAAAGGGGTCCCTATGTCCTCCAGCAGTCTAAGCCTATAGCAGCAGAACTATAGAGATAGCTCAGGATAACCTGAGCCACTCTAACTAGAAGCTTTATCAAAAAGGAAAGTTTTAAGCCTAGCCTTAAAAGTAGACAGGGTGTCTGCCTCACGGACTAAAACTGGTAGTTGGTTCCACAGGAGAGGAGCCTGAGAACTAAAAGATCTGCCTCCCATTCTACTTTTAGAAATTCTAGGAACCACTAGTAAACCTGCAGATTGAGAGCGAAGTGCTCTGTTAGGAACATAAGGAACAATCAGATCTCTGATATCAGATGGAGCTTGGCCATTTAAGGCTTTATATGTGAGAAGGAGGATTTTAAATTCTATTCTGGATTTAACAGGAAGCCAATGAAGAGAAGCCAGGATAGGAGAGATATGATCTCTCTTTTTCATTTTCATCAGAACTCTGGCTGCAGCATTTTGGATCAGCTGAACTTTCCTAATCAGTTTGTGAGTAACCTCCCTTAGGACCACCGTTCTTCTCGGGTTAACCAGAGAAGAACTCATTAGTTTTAGTTTTTAATCAAACGTCAAGATTCTGGGACATTTTGGTTCCTAAACTGGGTCCAGTTCTACTCCGTTAGACCAAAACACCCACTGGATGCTGACTTAATTTAGACCTCCAGATGCCTTCCAGCTGTTTCCTCTTGGAGCGAGACGATAAAATCCAACATTAACAGGAGTGACATCCAACAAACGTTTATCTGCGCATTAATCAGTTAAGTCAGTCTTACTGAAAGCCAAACTCTGTCTCTGTTTTGCATCAGAAACCGGTTCTGAAGGCCTCAGGGTGCCTTTTATTGGGTGGATCTTCAGAAACATTTCATTGAAAGAACCACAGGTTACTCTAGAGCTGCTAAACTCAGAGCTGAGCTCCACAGGCTCTTCTTCCAGCTTTGTGCGTTTGTTCAGCTGCTGATAAAGCTGCTGACAGAACGAGGGTCCAGATAGACTTATCTGACCAGAACTGCAGCCGTGGCAACAGCCACATCAAAGCTTCCTGTTCAGACCTGCAACTGTCATCAGAAGCATCCTTAGAAACAGACGGGCGGCGTTTCTCTGGAAACTGATGATGCAACATATGATGCAACCATCAGAGTACTGACTCAATTCTCATTCAGGGTTCCTACCAGTGGCGTTCACAGACATTTTATGGGCCAGGTGCTCAGGTTGCAAAAAGGGCATCTTGTGTCACAGTAGGGTGGAGGTTTGAATAGCAGGACCCAAATACAGACACTGAAGCTGAAGGTGGTTATCTGCAGATTTAATGACACAAAAAGGGCAACAGAAGCAAAAATCCAAAAACATAAAACCACAAAAACCAGGAATACTCACAACAAGGGGCAAAGAAATGACGACAAACCAGCAACAGTGACTGAGCAGGAGGTGTATATATGGGAGAGAGAAACAAAGACCAGGCTAATCAGCAGATTGGGAGCAGGTGTGAACAGAGGAGACTAGAAGGGAGCTAGGAAAAGCAGACTGACACAGGAGAGCAGCAGAGGCAAACAAGAAATACCCAAGAACTCAAATACAATCAAAAATAACTAGGATAACACAAATTGGAAATAAAACCAATGAAAACTCAAAGGGAAACTTAAACAGAACCAAAACATGACACCTTGTAGCCGTCAACAGCCGAACACCATCTGATGCTGACGTTTAACCATTGACCGCAGTCCATAGGCAGCAAAGCTACATTAGTGTCAATTAAATACATAGCAATTTAAAATCTGCTTAACTGGAAAAACAATATACTTGATCAAGTTTTTTTTTTTTGTTTTTTTTTTTTTTACTTAATTTTATGTCAAAAAAAGAACACAATTGAAGGCCAGAGCACAAAAAACACGATTTTCATGAACGTACTGCCCTGAGTTATCTGGTGCAGGGAACAGATTACGCATTTCTTCACAGTCTTTCTTCTTCTGGAAACATAATGAACTTTCGTTGTCTCCTACCCCTGGATCCCGTTTATATTATTAAATAAGAGCCTCACGGGTGACAGTTTTCCTAAGTACATAGAAATATAATAAAAGTCTAATGCAAAAGCTAGAATTCCAGAATATCTTTAAGTTTATTGGGTTAAAACACTTAAATTATATAAAAAAACAACAACACCATTATCTTATTTCAAGTGCATAATATGTAATAATCTTATTTTAAGGTTAAAAACTGTTATTCCACTGACAGATCATTTTATTTTCCTGCTCAGTTTAGAGACAAATACAGTTATTTTCAGAAAATATTGTCCTAAAATTTAGAACATTTCTCTTTAAAAAAAATCTTGTCTTAAAGTCTGTGGGTTTTTCCCGTTATCTTCTGCAGGCCAGTTAGTTCTACGTCAGCCTGAACACCTAAATTCGGCCAATCATATATCAACAGTCATCCGTCAATCAAATGTTTTCGGTCATAGCATCTTGATTCATATGTCGCAGCTAATATACGCAACGGTTGAAATCAGAATCCTTTCCTTTACCATTGAGTTGCGTCCCAGTGTTCACGGGGATGGACGTCTGTGTCTTCGGCAGGCGTAGAGCTAACAGAACTGGCAGCGTTGCGAGGCAAGGGCTCAAACATGTACGGCTGGAAGCCTTCTACACCAAACCAAGCTTCTGCCGCCCTGGCGTCCTCTTCCACAACATCTTCATCCCCGCTTTCCTCCTCTAAATAAAAAATGGATGACGGAGGAGACTCATCCACGACCTCCGACACTAAACTCTCCTCCTCTTGCATGTTTCCGCTGTCCATAGCGTTCCTTGACAGCGTCGTTTCTAAGTCACCAATTTAGTGCTACTTGATCCCAATGGAATTTCCCATTGGGAACCTGCTAGCACTAAGTTGCTAACTGGTTAGCAAGATGCTTCCCACAAACCGGCTACAACCAAACATGCTTGCTAACATCCCACCACAACAATCCCGCCCCCTTGATAATCGACCAATCACATTCACTTTATTCACTCGTGAAAGTCGGGCACCACTCGGGAGAATTCGCAAATGTAACGGTTAGAACAGCTGTTTTCCTACGACTTTAAAGTTATTTTTTACAAATTTTGATCATTTGGCCTTATGTTTGCTGTGAAATGTTTAACAGACAAAATGTAACTTCTGTGCTGTAGCTGTAATAAAAGTCCCATAGATGTCATCAGAGGTTGCTTACAGGAACCATTACAGCAAATTGATTATTAATTACATCTATAGGGTGCTTTAAGTTACTTTTTTTTTAATAGAATCAAAGAGCTGCATTTTAAAGTCTCTTGGTTTGTTAGGTCTTTAAATTCATAAATGGTATTTTGCGCCAAAGAATAAGAAAAGGGAAAAAAAAGATTTCAGGAGAATATTTTTTTTGTCCAGAGGGGAAAAGGGCAGGTGCTCTAGCGCCACCTAATTTCTGTCTGTGCGTGTCGCTGGTTCCAACACAGGTGAAAATAAGGGACAAAGCAGCCAAAGTCCAAAAACCAGCCTCAGAGGACTTTGAGGAACATGTTTAACAGTGAAGTTTCTTCTGTGTTCTCCCCCATCATCAGAACCAGTAACGGGAAGAGCACCGTCATCAACGCCATGCTCAGAGAGCGGGTTCTGCCCAGCGGCATCGGACACACCACCAACTGCTTTCTGAGCGTGGAGGGAACCGACGACCACGAGGCATACCTCACCACCGAGGCGTCCGACCACAGACGCAGCGTCTCGGTAGGCCCGCGGCAGCAGCACACCCTGACCCGGGTCAAGATTCTGCTCGGCGCTAACTCCTCCACCTCCATCCACAGACGGTGAACCAGCTGGCCCACGCGCTCCACATGGACCCAAGGCTGGACTCTGGCAGTCTGGTTCGAGTGTTCTGGCCCAAGAGTCGCTGCACGCTTCTGAGAGATGACCTGGTTCTGATGGACAGGTAAATCCACCACACCAGTACCAGCAGGGTTGGTCCAGTTCTCCAGAACCTAATGGGTTCTAAGGAATTGGCACTAATCCTGATGGTTCTGGTTCCAAATATAGTTTGACTCTTCTGGGCAGTTTGGTTTCTTCACCTGTAAACAATCCAGAGCAGCAACTCCAAGTTCTACCAAAACCACTTCATCCAGGTCAAGACCCACCCAGATGGGAGCCATAAGGGACCCCCTTTCTCTGGGTCTCCCTAACAGTCCCTCAGACTGACCCATAATGGTCCACAGCTGCCAGGTTGTAGCTCAGAACTTAAACTGATCTGGAACTTCTCCTGCTTCTCCTCCCTCTGACCTCCTGACCTCTGGGACAGTCCAGGGACAGACGTCACCCTGGAGTTGGACAGCTGGATCGATAAGTTCTGTTTGGATGCAGACGTCTTCGTTCTGGTGGGGAACGCAGAGTCGACGCTGATGAACACGGTAAGGAACCAGTTCTGTTTGTATTCTGGGTCGATAGACTTCATCTTTAATGCAACATCTGGAGAGCCACAGGAAAACTAACGTCTCAGAGGTACCAATCAGTCAGAACTCTAATGCAACATTCAGACCGCAAGCAGGCCTCTGATTGGTCAATTCTACATCCACTCTACTCTATGCGTATTTCCTGTTTGGTACCTAATGGCAGACACTCTGACTATAGTGCCGTCCACAACGCCTGGCACACCTCGGACACTATCCCAGACACTATACAGGATGCTAGGTTTTTAGCTCAGTGTGACAGTCTGTTTGTTTGCACCCGAATCCCAGTCTTTGGGGAACAAAGCTAGTTCCTGATTGTCCCTCTTTCGTTGTGGCGTGGAATATTATAGGGCAGACAACGCTTCAATATTGGGCATAAATCAAAAATATCTGCGACAAGCTAACTGCGACACACTGCTGCGGAAGGATACACAGCTCTTTACATGTTGGGTACCTGTTGGGTACCTGTTGGGTACCTGTTGGGTACCTGTTGGGACATGTCAGATCAGATTTACTTGACCTTGCAACATGGCTCCCTGTCTGGGAACAGGAGTGTTCATTTTCTGAAAGAAAGAAACAAAGTTTTTTATTTTTGTCCTGCAGGAAAAACTTTTCTTTCACAAAGTGAGTGAACGCATCTCTAAACCAAACATCTTTATCCTTCACAACCGCTGGGACGCTTCGGTGACGGAGCCCGACTACATCGACCAGGTGGGTTTTTGTCTCAGCAGGTGAGCTGTGGCGGCAGCGTTACCATGGGAACTTATTCAGATCTTCAGCATCTCAAGTTTCAAGCTTACTTTGTCTACTGTCCTACTGTCCAGGTAAGGAAGCAACACATGGACCGCTGTGTGAGCTTCCTGTCGGAGGAGCTTGGGGTGGTTGGACCGGAAGAGGCAGCTGGGAGAATCTTCTTTGTGTCGGCCAAGGAGGTCCTGAGCTCAAGGACACAGCGGACACAGGGCATGCCTGAGACAGGTGAAGCAGGTGAGGGACCACCTGCCTCAGCTTGTGGCTACCGACTGAGCAAGGAGATTGGTTAGCTTGCCTGATAGAGCTGTTTTAATAGCTGCAGCATTTCAGCATGTCACGTTCAATGTTGTAAATTCACGATTTTTTTCTATTGCCCGATAAGAGTCTGGCATTTCTGGCGATGAACAGCACGCAACACGTTAATGCGGATAACAGACCACCACTAATAAAAACATAATAATTCACTGTTAGAAGAGGCAGAGATATATGACGGAGCATTAGGGCCAGGCTAGAGATTTTGTTTTTTTTTCTATTTTGAGAAAAGTCGTAACATTATGAGAATAAGGTCATAAAATTATGAGAATAAAGTCGTAACATTATGAGAATAAAGTCGCTATATTACAAGAAAAAAGTTGTAACATTACGACAATAAAGTCGAAAAATTACAAGATTAAAGTCACAATGAAAATATTTTGAGAATTAGTTCGTAACATTATGCAAATAAAGTCATAAAATTACGAGAATAAACTTGTGAAGTTATTACGAGAATAGTCGTAACATTACCAGAATAAAGTCGTAAAATTATGAGAATAAAGTAAAAATTTATGAGAATAAATTCCTGACATTACGAGAATTAAGTCGTTAAATTATGAGAATAGTCGCAACATTATGAGAATTAAGTCGTTATATTACAAGAATAGTCGTAACATTAGGACAATAAAGTCATAACATTACGAGAATAAAGTTTTAAGATTACTATAATAACTCGTAAAATTATGGGAATAAATATGTAAAATTACGAGAATAAAGTTGTGTTTTATGACAAGTCTTACAAGAATCCCTTTCTTCCCTAAAATGAGGAATGTGGAGCATCATGTGAAGTTATACTTTAGCATCGGTTTGACATCTTTTAGCGGCAGCATCAAACTGGGCAGGATGTCAAAGTGGACTCTGGTTGCTGATTGGTGGAGCTGGTCGGGCCGTCATGTGCTGGGTGGAGCTCCAAGCTTTCTTTCTGAAACACGTGGTTTGATGACTTTATTCTCGTAATATTATGATTTTATTCTTGTAAGGTTTATTTACGTTTATTCTCAAAATGAAAAAACTAAAAATCTCTAGCCTGGCTCTAATACTCCTTTGTAGAAGGCTCTCAGGAAACCGATTACTTAAAAGGAAAACCTGGGATTCAATGTCCTGAACCTGAACTTCCTGCAGGTGGCGCTATGGCAGAAGGTTTCCATGACCGGCTGAGAGAGTTCCACCTGTTTGAGAGGACTTTTGAGGTTGGTAAACCCAGAAACACATTCCCAGTTTGATGTTCCAGTTAGTCACTGCTTGTTGTGACCCAGTTAAGCTCTGGTTCTGACATGGTGAACTGGACCTTTGTCTGCAGGAGTTCATCTCTCATTCTGCGGTCCGAACCAAGTTCGAACAGCACACGGCGAGGGCATGGCAGATCACAGAGGCCATCAAAGCAGTGATGGACGCCATCAACATCGCCTCAGCTGACAGGAAGTTAGCGCTGCCATTTATTTAATGAACGTGCTCCGAGTACGTCTCTCTGACCTCTGACCTCCGACAGGATCTGCTGCCTGGAGGAGCGAGAGGAGCAGCGGGATCGGCTGGACTTTGTCAGAGGACAGATGAGCCGTCTGAGTGACAACGTGAAGGACCGAATCAGAACACTGACAGATGAAGTTGCTGCCAAGGTACAAACATCCTCCTGAGGCATCACTGGGCAGGTCCAGGACTTAGCAGAACCAGACAGCTCTACATCTTTGTTGCTTCTCAGCGTAAAGCTTCTGATTCTGGTCCGGGTCCAAGGCAGAGACTTGCTTCCACCAATGGGAGAGCACTAACGGACTGGTTCCAGTCCATCAAAGAAAGACAAGAACTGCTTAAGTGTTTCCATGGTAACCTCTGTTAGGTGTCTCTTTGCTCAGGTTGCCATGGCGCTGTTGGATCAGATCCAGTCACTTCCTGTTCTTGTTGAGGAGTTCAGAGCCGACTTCAGCCCGACACCAGAAACTCTGCAACTCTACAAATCTGTGAGTACAGAACTCCCAGGCAGGGAATGTGGTACAGTTCTGGGTTCCTGGACCGGTC
Organism: Cyprinodon tularosa; assembly: GCF_016077235.1. Taxonomy (NCBI): domain Eukaryota; kingdom Metazoa; phylum Chordata; class Actinopteri; order Cyprinodontiformes; family Cyprinodontidae; genus Cyprinodon; species Cyprinodon tularosa. Next base: position 26,380 of record NW_024039661.1, read on the forward strand.
CAGAACCCGTCTGACAATACCCATCCAGGTGGTTCAATGAAGAACACGCTTTGGTCCCTGAACGCCTCCTGCTGGGCTGGCTGATTAAAGGGGGCGTTCAGGGACCCAAGCCAGTCACCTTCTAACTGAGCTGGTTCTGTTCTGATAAGGAGGACATGTCACCTGGTAGATAAACCAAACTTTGCGAACATTTGGATCGGCTCTTCTCCCAGTTAGAGCTGATTAACTTACTATAGCCGTCACATTGTTGGAAAACTGTTCTAACAGTGGAGAACTCTTCCACACAGAACCTCAGTACCTGTTGGACTTGTGATTCTGGTGTTCCTGCAGAAGCTGGTGCAGCACGTGGAGGAGAGGCTCGTTGGCTGTTTGGCTCATCGCTGTTCTCTCAGCATCTTCAGAGATATCCGAGAAGCGCAGAAACACATGATTGGTACCGACCCCTCCTCTTTCTGCATCACCAATCCCCAGGGAGGCTGTCCCTGTGACTATCTGATGTCTGTCCTCAGACAGCGTCCGTCCCCTGGTGTCTCTTTCTGTCCAGCAGCAGCTCTCTACTCCATCCTCCTCTTTCGAGATGACCTATGACCTCACTCTGGCCGCCCTCTGTGCCGACTTCAGGGAGAACATTGACTTCCAGTTTTCTTTGGGTTGGACCGCCCTCGTCACACGCTTCATTGGAGCCACCAATGCTAAGCGGGCATTGAGTGGCGGCGAGCGTGGCCTGAAGGTAAGCTCACTTTCAGGTGGTAAAGGCTTTCTGATGAAGCAACCGGCTCAAAGGATGCTGCTCTGTCCGCAGGAAGGACCAGCGTTCAAGGATGAAGTGCTTGTTTCCGTAGCAACGGGCTTAGTCTCTGTCACCTCCAGGGCATCCATGGTGGTTCTGGTGATTGGAGGTGTGGTAAGTTCAAAACCCAGCAGATAAACTTCCTGGACGGCAGCTGCTGTTAATCTAGCCAAAGTAATCAAATTAGAAGATATAGAACAATCCAGAAGAAGTCGGTCCTTCTGGTTCTTAGTGGTTTGTTAAGCGGGGCATACACTGTACGATTTTCTTAATTGTTTCACGCAGCTACAGCTCACACTGTACAACGGACCTGCAGGGTTTAAAGGCCTCTAGTTACCCCCTGTTCACGACATGACGCACTATCAGGCTAATAGTCGGCACGATCGGAAAATTCTTGCACGACTGGAGAATCAGCCCGAAAAGGACAAAAAAATATTAGTGTATTCCTGGCTTTAGGTGCAAGTGAGGCTGTCTCAGTTTTTTTTTTCAGTGTTTTTCTGGGGGCGTTTCTTAGGTGTTTTCTAGATGTTTCTCAGATGTGCCCTAGGTGTAATCAGAGTTTTGTCCCAGGTATCTCCTAGTACAGTGGTGGGTAATTCCAGTTCCTGGGGGCCGGTATTCTGCAACCTTTAGATTCACCGTTTGGTCCCACACACCTGGATCAAATGGCTGGGTTACCTCCTCAGTATGCACTATGTTCCTACATATTCCGCTCAATCATCTTATTCTTTGATTCAGGTGTGTTGACTAAAGACACAAGAACTGGAATTGCCCATCCCTGCCCCAGTATGTCCCAGATGATTTCTGGGTATTTTTAAGGTGTTGCCTTAGTGTGTCTGAGGTTTTTTCCTGGTGATTTAAAGGTTTGTCCCAGTTGATTTCTAAGGGTTTGGTAGGTGGTTTTCAAGAGTGTCAGAGATGGTTAGCTTGTGTTTTCTTGTTTTGTCCAAGGCAGTGGTCCCCAACCCTGGTCCTCCAGATCTACTGTCCTGCAGGATGCATCGCTGCTCCAACACAGCTGAATCAAATGAATAGCTTTTTACCAAGCATTTACCAAACTTGAAAAGGTAATCAGTCATTTGATTCAGCTGTGTTGAAGGGCAGTAGATCTTAGACCAGGGTTGGAGACCACTGGTCTGAGGTGTTTTCCAGGTTTTACCTAAGTGTGTCTCAGGTGTTTCTAGGTGTGTCTAAGGAGTTCTGTTTCTGCAGGTGTGGCGTTCTGTGGGCTGGCGTGTCATTGCCCTGTCCATCTCCCTGTATGGACTCCTCTACCTGTATGAGAGACTCACCTGGACTGATGCTACTAAGGAGCGTGCTCTGAAGAAGCAGTTCACGGAGTATGCGGCTCTGCGCCTCAGAGCGGTCGTCTCCGTCACCAGCTCCTCTTGCAGCCAACAGGTGTACAAGTAAGCCTGGCCCCCATCGACTGAACACCTGGGTGAACAACTGCTAAAGTTTTTAATCGTGTTTGTTTGTGTTTCAGGGAGCTGACGGCCACCTTCAACCGTCTGACGCAGAGGGTGGACCTGAGCGAAGCTGAGTTGGAAGGAAGCATCCGTCAGCTGACCTCCAGGATCCAGAAACTAGAGAAGACCCAGAGGAAGTCCAAGGCCTTTAGGTGAGGGGTGCTTGGTTTACGCTGTCTGACGTCTCAGGCGGGGGGTGTTTATTAGACTGTGTAGGAGGAAGAACATGAGGAAACTCAATGACTGTTCTTCTACGAGGGTTTAACTATTCTTCAGTATGTGAAACACCTTTATGGGAAGAACTTACATCTTCAGATCACAGAGATCTCTTAGAGCAGACTGGAGTTCAGCTGTTAGACCTCCATACGTCTACTTTTAATTAGATTGATGTATAAGTTTAGATTTGCCAAAAAGAAACAAGCTTTAAACTTTATCTTAAATCTTTCAGTATTTAAGGTCCTACAAAAATCCCACATCAGGTAAATAAAGTCCCTGACATTAATAATAAAACCTTAATATTTTTTTAAGGGTTATGGTTGGAGTTGAATCAAACCTGATCCTAAACTAGTTCCCAAAATAATCAAAGGTTGAGAAGACAGACATGAATGCTTTCAGATGTTAATTCTAATTCAAGCGGCTGGCGATTCAAATTATTACTTCATCATTGCTGCGCTCTCATCACTAACCAGGATCATCATACTGATGATGTGCAATAGGTCTTCTTTCCTGGATATTCCTAAAACAGCGATGCAATAAAAAACAACAACAATCCCCGAACTGTTTTTATTATCCGTTTCTGAACAGACGGCTGAATATTCCAACAGCTACATATTCATAGTTGCGGCATAAATCAGTGTGTGATGCTGTGATTGGTGCTCCTCGGACTCCATCATTACCGAAGAACGTCACATAACATCTTTCATAGTAACATCACTTTACCTAATGGAATTCAAAATGGCCAGTCCCTGTGGGTTTAGACCATGGTTAAAAGAGAATTTTTGGTAGGTGCTGTTAAGATACAAATGTGTACAAATTTTTATAACTATTGGACTAAACATGGCTTTATTTCTAGGGGGCGCTGTTGAGCAACAACAGCAGCACAATGGCAGCCCACTGCTCCGTGAGGGGAGGGGGTAAATGCAGAGAGTTCATTTTGTTGATCTGTTCTTGTTGTCACAGTGTAATGACAATAAAGTTGGGTTCTATTCTGTAAACCAGGAATCTAATTCCTCTTCTCCTTTACGTTGTAATGTTACCAACAATATAAAGAGCTGCGTTACGGAAGCTTGATTCAGATCAGTTTCACGCTGCGGGGCTCCTAGTTTAACATTCATTATGTTATATTAACTGAACATTAAAATAGATTGATTAAGTCTGTTTCTAACAACAATTAAAAAGGTGTGGAGAAGTGTTCAATGTTTTCAGATAATTACTGATTTTATTCATTTCTATGAAACATTTTATACTTGCTAATTAACACATTATATTTGGATTAAGAGTTAAAATATCATCAGAATTCCTCAATAATTTAGATAATTGTAGTACCTACTTAGTTACTTTGCCTCGTAAATAGTTACTTTGGTTGTTCAGTAACTGAGGTACTGGAAGAAGTAACTAGTAACTATAACTAGTTCAGGTTCATTACCAACCAGTTCAGTTAAACACTGATCTGGGATCAGACATCCTGAATCACAGCTTCCTGTCAGCATCCTTCAAAATAAAAGCTTCTGAAGATCCAGTGACCATGTTCTGTTCTGCAGAGAGGTTCTGGTCTGCCCTGCCATCAGAACTTCAGCTGGACGTTGGTTCAGTAAACGGTTCTTTATTTACAGGAACCGAGCCACGGAGCTGGAGGCCCAGCTGGAGGCCTTCTCTGCTCGGTACCTGCAGGTGGACTGAGGGAGCAGAACCAACCGGGTCGCCTTCTTCACAGCAGGATCCTAACCAGCGGTTTGGACCCATCTCTCAGAACCAGATGTTAATCTGATGGTGCTTCAGAACCAGCTTCACCTGCTGAGGAGTTCCAGGCTCTACATCCAGTTGCCGTGACAACAGAGGACCTTGAGGACTTCTGCTTGATCAATCATCTGTTTAACTGATGGTTCTGAGTAGAAGAGCAGATGTTTTAGGTTTTCTATCATTTTGGATGTCTCTGGTTCTCTCTGGTAGAACTCACACTGATCCGGTTCTGGTTTCCTTCCGGGTCCTACGGATCGGTCTGGACCAAAGGTTATCTGGTCCTCCTTTCTGCTTAGTTTCAGTCCATCTAACCAGAACCAACCATCAGGGATTGGACCTCTATCCACACAGCACAGACCTCAGAGCGGTCCGTTCATTGGTCCGGTTCTGCCTGGAGCAGAACCATGGGGCAGTAGAACCATGAGCTCCTCACCTCAAACCACATGATGGGCCCTTTAGACTCGTTCCTGTTGACCAGCAGGGGGCAGACTGAGGTTCTTCCTGTCCCAGGGTTGGTTCTGTTCTTCAGTCTTTGGGTTCTTCTGCTGGATGGTTTGCGGATCTCCTCTTGTTATCGGTCCCGTTGCTCATCATTCTGCTGCTGCGTCCTCCAGCAGGAAGGGGAGATAAGATGGCCGCCATTACTCTGCTCGTTCTTCCTGAATCTGTTCTCCGGTCGTTGCTCTTTACTGACGCTCACTCTAACTGCAGATTTTCTTTGGTTTCTAATTGTCGGCAACAGTAAACTAAATTTATAAAAATCAAAGAAGAATATTCATGATGTCATTCAGGCGGATGTTTTAAAGCCTTTATTATTATTGTTATAATAATTTTAGATTAAAATATTGAATCAGATCAGGAGAACATGTTGATACAAAGACAAAACTATAGTTAAAAAGTTCTGTTAATGTGACAAACGGGCCTCATCAGAACATCCGACCATCGCTGGAGGCGCCAGATCCACTGTCTGTTCCTCTGTGCTGGTCCAAAGATCTTCCTTAGAACATTCCCGGCGCTCCTAGACTGGTTTAAATCAGGTGGTCGGTTTGATTCCTGAAGCACAAACAGCCCAAAGGCAGAACCGAAACTAGGCTACCCAGCAGCCTGAAGTGACCCATGCTGCCTGGATCTGATCTTTTCATGACAGTCTGAACATAAAAGATCCGATTTTGTCCAAAGCGACCCAGAACACTTGGCTCTGCGGTCCGGAATCCGTACGAATCTGATCTTTTCAAATGCGACCTGCGTCTGAACGGCCAGGTCGCATCCATCCGACCTGAACACCATTAATACCCGACAAAGGTCACTTTTCTTGCTATGCAGAAGCAGCAAGAAAAACAACCATGGCAGACGATGATGCAGAGATCAGTATTTAGCTTCAACCATCTTGAAATGATTGCTTACTGCACGGGCTAAGGTTGAGATGTTCTCCAGCACTACCATCCATATTTACTTCCTAAACACAGAGCATGCTGGCTTGTGATGTCACTGCGTCTTCTACTGCGCATGCAGGCCAGTTGCGTTGTCTGCATGTTAACACAGGAGATCACATACAGGTCGCACATATCTGGAAATATGAACGGCAACGCAAAAAAATGGAATAAAAAAAAAAAAATGGAATTGAGCATCAAGACCTGCAGTGGGAACGTAGCCTTAGAGGCTGCTGGGCAGATGTTTCAACAATCAGATCAAACAGATGTTGAGAACTCCTCCGGTGGATTCAGCAGGCAGTAAAGTGTTTCTATGCTGATGTTTTATTCTGGTCTATTCGGTTCTATTTCCTGGTTTCTCTGATTGGGAGGAAGGATCCAAACCATTTCTGACGGAGGAACAGAAAGAAATCAGTGGGTTCATCTAAAGAGGAACAGTCTTTATTTTAAGGTAGCAGAGTTTTGGGGAACCAGCGATGAAAACGAAGATAAATCAGCGAATCGTCTGCAAAGCAAAAAACAGGAATCATTGTTGAAGGAAAACTTGATTATTTGGATGGTTTATGTTCTAGCTTTGCTTCCACACATCAGACCCGGTTCCTCCAGATGCTCAGCACCAACTGGACTTGATCGGGTCAAAGTTCTACCTTCAGGCAGGTGGATCACAGGAACCTGGAGCCCAGGTTTGCCTCCAGAACCAGAACCGACACCAGAATTCCTTGTTTTTGGAACAAACTGGAACAATAAGGTTGGTTCTGGAGAACAATTCCAGTCCGGTCTATGTACTTTAAATGCTTTAGTTCCTGGTTCAGTCCAATAACTAACAGAACCGATCAGCAGGACGGCAAAACTCCAATAATCTCAAAACCAGAACATCTGGAAGAAGAGAACTGACAGAACCTGCTGGATGCAGCTGGGCCGGGCCCTGAAGAACCAACCAGCTCTGATGGTCTACTATCTAAGGACTGAATATGTTGGCTTCACTCTATGTGATACTGATCTATCTCCATTAAAGATACGCAGATATAGATGTGTGTAGCATAGATGTTCAGGTAAATATCAGAGGACTCCAGTCTCCTTAGCTACAGAACCTGCTAAATGTCTCGTTGCTAACCGTCACCTCCGGCCTGACCTGGGGGGCCGCTCTAAATGTTGGAACATTATGTGGTAAAGGGTTGTCGGTTCGAGACCCGGCTCCAGCTTTTAGTGTGGTTGTGATACTTCACATGCATTGTCTACTGATGGTGGTCAGAGGGGCCGGTGCAGAGGGCCCGGTGCAGGGGGCCCGGTGCAGAGGGGCCGGTGCAGGGGGCCCGGTGCAGAGGGGCCGGTGCAGGGGGCCCGGTGCAGAGGGCCCGGTGGGGCCAGCGTACGGCAGCCTGGCTTCTGTCAGCGAGCCCCAGGGCAGCTGTGGCTACAGCGTAGCTCACCACCATCAGTGAGTGAATGTAGAGTAAAGCGCTTCGTCTTCTGACATGACAGTGCGTTATATCAGAACAAGCATCACTGATCATGGTTCTGATTGGCTTATTGTTTGGTTTGCTCACCTGTTGGAGCTTCACCCTGATTGGCTGCTGGTATAAAGTGGTTTGACTTGGAGAAACGACCAAATATGGAGAAAAACTGGACTGGAACGATGAGCTGCTGTTGGTGCAGCTGGTGGAGGAGAGTAGAGGAGCTGAGCGGGTCAGTGGACCTGCTGCCAGAACCGCCCTGCAATGATCAACGCTCTCAGAGCGGCAACCTCAACCTGATGACATCATCACCAATCCACCGCATTTCCAACGTCCTGCAGTATTTCAGACACACTGGACTCCTCTGGTCTGCACTTTCTACTGATATAGAGTTTGGTAACTTTTCCAAATGTTTATTAATGAGACATTTTAAAGTCTGTAAACTTTAATTGTTCTGAACTAGATTAAATGAAAATGTTTCCTCCTTGATTATATGTCCATGCTATTTATTTATCCTCTATAAATGAGGTTATTAGAAGAAGTCTGGCTGCTGAAAAAATAAATAAATAAAAGTCCCCCTCCCCCCATGGGCAGGGGTAGTTCTAGCTGAATCTACCAGGGGGCCATGGTGGGGCCCAACAAAACAAAACAAAAACACACATAGTGTGGTGCATCACTTAGGATAGTGAGCGAGCCACAAAACTAAAGCTGCAAATGTTTGATGTGGAACAAGGGTCCCAAAAAACACTGGAGAGCCTCTAAAATATATAAAATAACTTCACTCTATATTCATTCCCCCATAGAAATAAAAGTATATTCATTTATAAATAGACTTTCCTAAAGTATATATTAAATTACCGTAAATCCTCTAATATTGGCCTGTGTTCCATTAGCGGCCGGGTCTCTAATAATGGTCTGTCTCGCTGTCGGTGGAGGTAAATAATGGCCGGACTTTAATTAGAACCAACGATGTTCCAGGGCAGTCCTCAGCAACTTGTGATTGTAACATACACATACCACAGGGGGGCAGTGTTTGCTAACCAATCCAAGCCATTAGCATGGGAAGGTGGTCTGGTGGTAACCAGGTAACTCAGCTACAGTAGCTTGGTCATCAACCTGCTCTGTACTCAAACGGTAGACTTCAGTTTCAGTTTACCATGGCAGAAAAGAGACGAAAATTTGACATCCAGTTCATAGAGAACGTGCTGAAATATGCTGCAGAGCACTCTGGGAAGCAAGCTGCTAAACATTTTAACATTCACCCGTAAACAATAAGATACTGGAAAAGGCAGGAAATGGATCTAGTTGCAGCAAACAAGAATAGAGCAAGACTGCCAGGAGGAGGGAGGAAAAAGGTTAGCAGGACACAAAACTCTCTGACTGGATCAATTCAATGAGGGACAGACATAACCGAGTGTCGAGAGCAATGATCCCAAACAAGGCTCTGGAAATCTACCCTACAGTGACACAATTTCTTGCTAGCAGGGGTTAGTCGCAAAAGTTTTTAAACTGAAATGGCCTAGCATTGCGACGCCGCCCCACAATGGCTCAGAAGCACCCAGAGAGAGAAGCGTGTCTCATTTGTCGACTACGTGTGCAAGACTGTCGTCTCGAAAAGGATTTTAGAGAAGGACGTAATATCAATGGATGAGACTGCTGTATGGTTCGATATGGTGTCTTCCACTACCACTGATGTAAGAGGGACGAAGAGCGATGCGCTGAAAACAACAAGCCAGAGAAAAGCCACCTCACTGTTGTCCTTGCTGCCAAGGCTGGTGGCAGTAAACTCAGGCCTTTGTCATCTTCTGGGGGCCATCCGTGAAGAGAAGGCAATGCAGCAGGACATCTCAGGAGCAGCCATCGCCACATCTGTCAACGGCTGGATGAATGACGACCTGACCACAGCATGGCTCAGCTCAGTGGAAGGCAGAGTCAGCTTTCGCCCGCGCCTGCTGGTGGATTCCTACCGCTGTGACATCAGCGCCTCTAACAAACAGGAATTGAAGAACTACAATATCGTAATCGCAGTGATCCCAGGAGGCTGCACTACGTCTGTGCAAGCCCCCGATGTCACATGGAAGCAGCCATTCAAAGCCAGCCTACATGTTTCCTATGATGGGTGGTCTGCTGGGGACATAGACTAGCAATACAAGTGGAGGAACCTAGAAGCACCATCCCGCCGTCTGCTTCTGGACTGGGTTCTCGCTGCTCGGGACAAGTTGGACAAGGACCTGATCATCGAGTCCTTCAAAGTGTGTGGGCAGTCTGTGAAAGCAGACAGGAGGGAGGACGACCTCATACTGTGCTTCAGAGGACAGCCAGGCCATGGACGACAGGCCGACTGCTGGCCGTCTGCACGAGGAAGAGAACAGAACCGCAGCAGAACATGAGGACGATGAAGAAGAACCGTACAATGAACTTGGTGCAGAGACTGGGGCCAGTTATGAGGAGACTACAGGGAGAGATGAAGAGGAGGAGAAGCATTCAACGGAACTGGAGGATTTATTTATTTTTTTTACTTCAAACTAAACACGACAATTTGAGTTTTTGTTATGAATAATTATCACTATGGAAAATGTTAAAAATTAGTTTGCTTTCAGGTGATCCTCGTTAAAATGACTCGTTGGCCTTCGTTGTTCTGAATCTCCAGTTTCCAGTAACTCTTTACTCGTTCTTTTTTTACTTTGTTTAATAAGTCGGTTTGGCCGAGATTCCACTCTGTGTCGGCTGTTTTTTCTTATTGCCGTGCAGAAAAATAGCAGCTGCTGGAAGATGTCTGAATAATGTTCTGTGTATCATTATGGTAACTGTAGTTTTTCAATAAATGAATCTCGTATTTTATAGCTTCATAGAGACACAGTATCTGTTTTTATTCATTCCACTGGTCGTCTGCTTTGACCAAATAGAAATAGAGGCCTGCCTCTAATTCTGGCCTCCTTCCAATAATGTCCAGGACCGAGATGTACCTGAGTGAATTAAAGGCCCCGGCCTATATTAGAGGATTTACGGTATTCAATTATTTAATTACATTTAAATCTTTAATTGTGCATTTTAAAAATGTCGTATTTGAATCTTGTATTAGAGACGGCTAAATAAATAAAATCTATTTATTGATTGATGGATTTAGGCTCCCCGTATTTCTCAGGGATCACAGTGATTGTGAAAATCAGCTGGTGACCCCTCACTTGGTGTCTGAAGACCCCCCCCAGGTTCCCGGCCCCCCCACTTTGAGGACCCCTGATCCAGAAAACTGTGATTCTTTCTCAGTTTCAATGAGTCCAAAGGACGACTTGTTTCCATCCTTTCATATCGTAACAAATCGATTTAGGTTTGCAGGTCAGGGGCCAGAACCTGTTCTACAGGGGCCCCTGTCTAGAACCCCCCATGCCTATGGGGATGAAAAAGTTTATCTGGTTTCCATAGAATAATTCTAAGGAGGTTTATGAGCTCATTTCCTGATCAGCCAATCAGCTCCTTGAAGGTCTTCCTCTCTCCTCATCATCATTTCAGGAGCTCTGGGAAGTAGAACCTTTAACTGACTGGAGGTCTGGGTAAGTTGAAGGAACAATGGAGGTTCTGATGAACATTTGGGTCCAGCTGACAGTGGATCAGCGGGTCGGGTTCTTCTGCGCTCCTGGATCCAGGGCCGGCGGCGCTGCGGCTGAAGCTCCGGGTTAAATAAAGGGTTGTGCTGAGAAGCTGCAGCCGTCCTGGTGTCTGTGGGCCCCTGGGGGCCCATCACAGGTCCCCCACCTGGAAGGCTGCCATCAGCAGGTCCAGGTCCCCCATGTTGGCGGCCTGGAACAGCTCGGGGCGGTCCATCATGGAGATGGCGATGCGCAGGGCGGCCCAGATGTTGGCCGACATCTGCTGCTGGCTGCAGCTCTGACTCCGCCTCTGCTGGTTCAGAGCCGTGAGGAAGTTACTGACGGCCTCCCTGCAGAACCAGAACCAGAACCGGGTCAGACGGGAGCCGGTCCCCAGCAGACGGGGGGAGCGGGCGGCGCAGGTACCTGTGAGCTCCCAGGTTGATGCAGCTGATGCCCAGGTTGTACCTGGAGCGGATGAAGCCGGGCTGCAGCTCCAGGGCCCGGCTGTAGGCCTCCACCGCCTCCTGGCTGCGGTTCCCGTTGGCCAGCGTCGCTCCCAGCCGGTTCCACAGCAGGTAGTCCTGGACGGGACAACCGGGACAATCAGACTCAGAGCAAACAGAACCAGAACCAGAACCAGCAGCGGCGGGGCTACCTGAGGTCTGACAGACAGCGCCGCGCTGAAGGCCTCCACCGCCTTGTCAAACTCGGAGCTCAGGTTGTAGAGGACGCCCAGTCCGGTCTGCAGGTCCGGGTCCACGCCGTCCACGTTCAGCAGAACCGCCTCCTGGAACAGCAGCAGGACGTCCTGCAGCTCCACACTGAAACACAGATTTCTGATTCAGAACAAAGCAAACAGAACCTGCTGGAATTAAACCTCTGCTTAAGAAACCGTGTCTTGACCCAGATGACTTGGTCAATTATAGACCTATATCCATAATACATCTAAAACATCCATAATATTCACATTAAAAGTTGTCCATGTGCAGCAGCTCCTCTGCAATACAGAAGGATAGGACAGCTCTGTGTGCACCAAAGCTACGCCCTGAGGTGGAAGAACTTTCGCAACAGTTGTCGTGCGGGTGATTGACACGTCGAGTCACGGAGGGAAGCAAACGTACCGAGAGAAGCTGGAGGTGAAACTGTTTGGACCTGATCTCTGATCATCTCTGAACATCAATATTAATCATCAGTCCAAAGACAGAGGGAGACGGTTCACTTTGCCTTTTTACAGCACCTGGTTTACCTCCAAGGCTAGGCTAACGGCACGCAGCAAAGGATAACTGCACGCAGCGAGGCGAACTGCATGCAGCGAGGCTAACTGCAAGCAGCGGAGGCGAACCGCACGCAGCGAGGCTAACTGCACGCAGCGAGGCCACCTGCACGCAGCAAAGGCTAACTGCACGCAGCGAAGGCTAACTGCACGTAGCGAAGGCTAACTGCACGCAGCGAGGCGAACTGCATGCAGCAAAGGCTAACTGCACGCAGCGAAGGCGAACCGCACGCAGCGAGGCTAACTGCACGCAGCGAGGCCACCTGCACGCAGAAAAGGCTAACTGCACGCAGCGAAGGCTAACTGCACGTAGCGAAGGCTAACTGCACTCAGCGAGGCTAACTGCACGCAGCGAGGCTAACTGCACGTAGCGAAGGCTAACTGCACGCAGCAAGGCTAACTGCATGCAGCGAGGCCACCTGCACGCAGCAAAGGATAACTGCACGCAGCGAGGCGAACTGCATGCAGCAAAGGCTAACTGCACGCAGCGAAGGCGAACCGCACGCAGCGAGGCTAACTGCAGCAACGAGGCCACCTGCACGCAGCAAAGGCTAACTGCATGCAGCGAAGGCTAACTGCACGTAGCGAAGGCTAACTGCACGCAGCGAGGCGAACTGCATGCAGCAAAGGCTAACTGCACGCAGCGAGGCGAACTGCATGCAGCAAAGGCTAACTGCACGCAGCGAAGGCGAACCGCACGCAGCGAGGCTAACTGCACGCAGCGAGGCCACTTGCACGCAGAAAAGGCTAACTGCACGCAGCGAAGGCTAACTGCACGTAGCGAAGGCTAACTGCACGCAGCGAGGCTAACTGCACGCAGCGAGGCCACCTGCACGCAGCAAAGGATAACTGCACGCAGCGAGGCGAACTGCATGCAGCAAAGGCTAACTGCACGCAGCGAAGGCGAACCGCACGCAGCGAGGCTAACTGCAGCAACGAGGCCACCTGCAAGCAGCAAAGGCTAACTGCACGCAGCGAAGGCTAACTGCACGTAGCGAAGGCTAACTGCACGCAGCGAGGCGAACTGCATGCAGCAAAGGCTAACTGCACGCAGCGAAGGCGAACCGCACGCAGCGAGGCTAACTGCACGCAGCGAGGCCACCTGCACGCAGCAAAGGCTAACTGCACGCAGCGAAGGCTAACTGCACGTAGCGAAGGCTAACTGCACGCAGCGAGGCTAACTGCACGCAGCGAGGCCACTTGCACGCAGAAAAGGCTAACTGCACGCAGCGAAGGCTAACTGCACGTAGCGAAGGCTAACTGCACGCAGCGAAGGCTAACTGCACGTAGCGAAGGCTAACTGCATGCAGCAAAGGCTAACTGCACGCAGCGAAGGCGAACCGCACGCAGCGAGGCTAACTGCAGCAACGAGGCCACCTGCAAGCAGCAAAGGCTAACTGCACGCAGCGAAGGCTAACTGCACGTAGCGAAGGCTAACTGCACGCAGCGAGGCGAACTGCATGCAGCAAAGGCTAACTGCACGCAGCGAGGCTAACTGCACGCAGCGAGGCCACCTGCACGCAGCAAAGGCTAACTGCACGCAGCGAAGGCTAACTGCACGTAGCGAAGGCTAACTGCACGCAGCGAGGCTAACTGCACGCAGCGAGGCTAACTGCACGCAGCGAAGGCTAACTGCATGCAGCGAAGGCTAACTGCACGCAGCGAAGGCTAACTGCATGCAGCAGGGCTAACTGCACGCAGCGAAGGCTAACTGCACGCAGCGAGGCTAACTGCACGCAGCGAGGCCACCTGCACGCAGCAAAGGCTAACTGCACGCAGCGAAGGCTAACTGCATGTAGCGAAGGCTAACTGCACGCAGCGAGGCTAACTGCACGCAGCGAGGCTAACTGCACGCAGCAAAGGCTAACTGCATGCAGCGAAGGCTAACTGCATGCAGCAGGGCTAACTGCACGCAGCAAGGCAAACCGCACGCAGCGAGGCTAACTGCACGCAGCAAAGGCTAACTGCACGCAGCGAAGGCTAACTGCACGCAGCGAGGCTAACTGCACGCAGCCAGGTTAACTGCATGCAGCAGGGCTAACTGCACGCAGCAAGGCGAACCGCACGCAGCGAGGCTAACTGCACGCAGCGAGGCCACCTGCACGCAGCAAAGGCTAACTGCACGCAGCGAGGCTAACTGCACGCAGCGAGGCTAACTGCACGCAGCAAGGCGAACTGCATGCAGCGAGGCTAACTGCACGCAGCGAAGGCTAACTGCACGCAGCGAGGCTAACTGCACGCAGCGAAGGCTAACTGCACGCAGTATATTCATATACTGGTGTGATAACTTAGTATATGTTTGATTGGTTTTTGGTATACATCTATAGTTATAGCGCCCCCCGGAGAAAATCAGATCAGTTTCTAACAGCCCAGCTGTCATACATGCTCACAGTTTAAGGCACACCTGATCATGGTGTGATTGCTGCCTTCTGTTTGCTCAGTTTAATTACATGATGAAGCAAAAACGTAACCAGAGTCAGTCAGCAGGTTCTCAGATATGGCGGCTGCAGCACCGAGATGAGAGGAGATAAAGCAGATATGACAGCCGGTGGATATTTGTGCTGCATTTAAAGCATCCAGAGATTTATTTTAATGAACAATAAATAAACAGCATCTAGGGAGCTCCTGAAGTGGAATATTTGAACAACATTGGAGAAGTGATAAATAGATACAATTTAAGGTAAAATATTCTAGTGATATTTAAAGGAAAAATCTGTTCAGATTCAGAATCCAAACTTCTGAAAGTTCTTTAAATCTGAAATGATTCCATCCTGTTCAATAAATTATCAGTGTTTTTAATTCAGAGTAATTTTCATGTGAATGTGCTTTACTGGAGGCATCCATGTTTGTCAAAGAACACTACTGCCACCTACTGGTTAGTGACGTCACGGTGCGGTATCAGAAAGGTGGAATAACTCTTTTTTCCACTTTTACCCGATGTATTCCAGCATCCAGCTGCCATGCACGTGGGCATTGTCAGTTTCACTATAGCTCTGGTGAATTTCAATGGTGAAGTCCTCTGGAAATCTTCAATAATTGTTGTTGATTGCAGATGTGTCTAGTAGTTCCCATTGATTTAGCTTGGAAAGCGGGGAGTATGGCGCTAGGCTTACCGCACCGTGACGTCACTGCTGGAAGATGGCAGGAGGGAGGGGTTACTAGATTTGGGCAAAAATGGCCGCTCCCAGACTCACACTGCAAAAACTATCTAGAAATAAATTAATTTACCCTTAATTTGATTATGTAAATAAGATGATTTGCCAATGGAATAAGATTTTTTACTCTTAAAATAAGATAATTAGAATATTCACTTGAAATAAGACAATACTAATGTTCTTTCTTATTTTAAACCTAATTTGTCTGGTTCTAAAGTGTCTCAATTTCCTCCTCAATTCAAGATAAAATGCTCTTATTTAAAAAAAAAAATTTACTTATTTAGATTAACATTTTTTTTGCAGTGCAGTGATCGTGACGAAAATTATATTTTTTTTATACTGATTTAGGCTAAATTCCTTAAATCACAGCAAACGTATTAGTTTTAGGTGTAAACAATGATCCATTGATTATTCCTCGATGAACAGACTTCTCCTTTAATACATTTTTATTTACGGATATTAATTATAAAATACATAAAATATTGTATAATTTATAGTAGAAACACTAATAACCTGATCCTGTCCACAGCTGAACTCTTAAGGCTGGTTTATACGCAGAGACCAGGTCGTCTGCGTGTGTCGCAGTTAATGGAAATGTGCCCCCCCCCCCCCCCCATCCCCCGTGAAGATGGACCAGAACCTCAGGAAGTTTGTTTTTTCTATCTAAGTGATTTTGCATTGATACCTGATACCTGGCTGTGCACTATTGGTCCATACCGACACCATCAGTTTGAAATGGATGTGTGTATAAATGAAGAACTGCATTCTACTGGGATGTAAAATAATCACCATCATGGCTTCATGTCCAGCTGCTGCCTTCCTTTGAGAAGCAGCAAAAAGACTAAAACTAAGAGAATCCAGTAGAACTTTATATATCCTACCTGGAATGGGCGACAATAGTTGAAGAAACTTTGGGCTCTCAATATGGTATCAGTGCCCTATTGGTTGGTACTCGCAGTGAAACACAGATTTTAAGTGAACTCAGTTAATAAAAAGTGAACTCAGTTAATAAAAAGTGAACTCAGTTAATAAAAAGTGAACTCAGTTAATAAAAAGTAAACTCATGGAACTTCCTGCTGTAATCTTGAATAATTCCTTTAATAAATAATGTAATTTGCTGTGATCCTGGGTTTATAACCAGTTTACCTTTGCTGTTTGGCCTCAGCGTGAACATGTGATGCTGATCAAAGCGCTCCTAGGTTAACCCAGTGGTGTGAGGGTCTGGGTGAGGTGTGTATGCGGACAGGGGGGGCCCTTTCTGGGGGCCATTACATCCTGACCTGCCTCTTCTATCAGCTCTGAAGGAGAAGATCCGGCCTCTGTCCTGCTCTTGGGCCCCCAGCTGTCTGAGAAGGGGATTCAAACTGTGTCCCTTCTGGGTTCCCAGACGCGGCCCCTGACCTGCATCCATCTTCAGGGCCCCGTATTAGGCTTGTCCCGATCCGATACGTGGATCGGATCGGGACGCCGATATTGGCAGAAAAATGCGTATCGGCAAAGCATGTAAAATGCCGATCCAGACTGCCGATCCAGTTTTTTTTTTAAAATCCGGTGCGTATTTTCCAGTTTCGCCGATTGAAACGATCCATTCCACTATTTTGCGCCAGTGTTTCCCTGTTTTGCATTTTTATTAAAACTTACAGTAATACTTGCACCTTTAACTGTTTACGGTTTTACTGTTCACTGTGCAATTTCAGATTGCTATTAATAATTTTGTCCAGTTTGTGTTTATCTCTTAAGGGGATAGTTCGGTATTTTTGACATGAATCTGTATGGCATCCCCATCACCAGTGGCATGCAATCACACTGACTTACCCCTGGCAAAAATATCGCTCTTTTGAACACATAATGTTTTGGGAAGAGAAAAGTTTTATTTCGCTGTTCCTAAAAACCTGCCGGACTACTTTTGGCTTGACCAAAGCTGGACGAGAACTCTGCTCACAGGACGCTGCCAGGGGTAAGTCAGTGTGATTGCATGACACTGGTGATGGGGATGCCATACAGATTCATGTCAAAAATACCGAACTATCCCTTTAATAAACAGGTAAGTTTGTTGTTACCAATCATTGTGTTTTATTCAATCTCACCTAATTCAGCTGGCTAGATGTTATCAAGAGTACTAAAACCCTTTTCAACATGAGTCTTACAACTAAGGCTAAATACTTTAACTTAAACTTAAATACATGCTCGGATAGGCTGGTATCGGCCAGTATCGGTATCGGATCGGAAGTGCAAAAACAATATCGGTATCGGATCGGAAGTGCAAAAACCTGGATCAGGACATCTCTACCCCGTATACAAACTCTTTTCACTTTTTCTCCTCCCTGGTCTACGTTTGACCTCCTGTCCAGGTGTGTGGTTACCTTGCAGGTGTGGAGCAGCCGGGGCCCCTGCCCGGTGAGGCCTGGCCCCTGGCTGGTGAGGTGGGGCCCCTGCTGTCCTGGACCAGGTGCCTGTATCGATGGTTGTGGCGGATCCAGCGGCGCAGAGCGTCACAGGCCTCCCTCAGCAGGCCGCCGTTGGTGAAGCTGACGGCCAGCGCCATGAGGGCCTGCAGGTTGTTGGGCCGGAGCTCCAGGCACCTGCAGCAGGGGAACAGTTAGCTACCTTCATTAGCGCCGCTCACACCTGGAGGCTGATGGAGGCGTCTGACCTCTGCAGGGACGCGATGGCGGCCTGCTCGTTCTCGTTCTCAGCCTGGGTCGTCCCCAGCATCTGCCAGGCCTGAAAGACCACAGAGTCCACCGTCACACCAAACACCCACCAGAACCGGGTCAGCAGGCTGAAACACTACCGGAACTCACCTCGGCATCGTTGGGGTCCTGCAGGATGGCGGCCTCCAGCAGCAGGACGGCGGCGTTCAGGTCTCCTTGGCGAGCTTTCTCCTGACCCTCAATGAATGCGTTGGGTTGGTCTCTGAATGGATTGGTGGTGCTGAAGTAGTAACCCTGCAGAACATCCCAGAGATCAGACACAGCGGAGGGACAGGAGAACCCTAACCTCTAGAACCGAACCAGAACCCCCAGGAGGAGGCTTCCACCCAACCTGCTGCTCAGAAATAAAACCTTTGTTTTCTGAGCTTTTATTCTGAAAAACCAGCAGGAAGTTGGTGGTCTGCAGAAAAAGAACAAAGGCGGCCACACGTGTGAGCAGATGCTGCACATCAGTGCAGCTCACCTCCGTTGCCGTGGTGATGTAACACCTGATGGAGGATTAGGGCTGCGGGACCATGTCAGAACTCAGGATTAAAGCTGCAGATTAACTCAGAGATAATCTGTCAGCAGGAACCAGAGAGCATGCTGGGAAGTGGTTCTGATGTGGTGACATCATCGGCGTTACCTTCTCCACAGGAGAAACGGACGGTGGGATGGGCTTCTGCTGACTCTCCGACTCCTCCAGCCAGTTCCTCCGGGCCAGTTCTTCCCACTCCGCCTGCATCTTGTCCCAGAACTCCGTGTCCGACTGCGGGGAGAACAGAGGAACACTTTGGTTCTGAAGGACCCGCCCACAGGAGCAGAACCTGGACCTGCTCAGGATCACCTCCTCCTGGTGAAACCACAGATTATTCCCTGGATCGCTGATTAACCGTTGGTAGTACAGGGTTGAATTTTAGCCAGCGGCCGCCATATTGGTACTCCCTAGTTAGACCGGTCTCAATGTAAACAATCAGTGCTCTACAGCATCAGCGATGATGTTCTCATCTTCAGGGGGACTGAAGATTAATAAAGATCAATAAAGATAAATTCATCCCTTTGACTCACACCAGTTTTCTATCTAAGGAAAACCAGCTGATTGCATCGACTCATTGAGTCTTCAGCAATCCCTCACACTAAGCATGCTTGTAGCGACAGTGGAGAGGAAAAACTCCCCTTGAACAGGACGTCTAACCTTAGACCCAATGTCAGTGTCTAACTCAGTCAATGTCTTCCAGTCAGTCCCAGATAGCCAGTCTAATGTTAGTCTACAGACTATACTACAGGATCCATCAGCTATAGATGGATTTACTGGTTAGTTCATCCACTGACTGGGAAATTACCAGTGGAACGTCTTCCTGCAGACAGAAAACTGCTGGATTCTGCAGCCAAATGCTGCACATGGAGGCATTTTTAGGGTGCATCTACGTGGGAGATATCAGCAATAAATATAGATCAGTGGGTGAAACACCTTCTTGGCTCAGACTGCAGAACTACGCCTCCTCCTGACAGATAGAAGTCACTGCAGCATGACTCCAGCTCTGCTCCCTAGAACTGGATCAGCTCCTGGTTCTGAAACAGGCTGATGGTTAACCCATCGGCTGCTGGAACCAGGAAGCATTTAGAAGATGTAGGAAACCTCCACAGATGTCTGGGAGTCAGAGAAGAACAGGAAGGAGAAGCTAATGCTTCAGTTCTACGAGCAGATCTGGAAATTCCTGATCTACAAACGTCCCCAAGCTTCCTGAACAAACTGGCTTAGAGAAGAGAGAAAAGGGTTCTGATTAAACCTCTTCAGCCACAAGAACTCGGGTCTGGTTCTGCCCAATGACCTGACGGGACTTTAAGGCCCGGTAAATCCAGAACCTGCTGAGTCAGGTCAACTGCTTCCTCCCATTGGAACATGAACCTCTTCAGTTACAAAGTGAGAAAGTAATCTAAGACGGAAATGTTCTGGTTCCATCAGAACCTGATCCGTGTGGTCGGATCGGAACACGTCCTGCTCAGACTGGGAGCGCTGGGTTCTAGGCAGCGTGGATCTGTGCTTTCTGCTGATGTTTGATCCGATTCGCTCCTTCAGCAGCTTCCTCAGCCTCCAGCAGAACATCAGCGCTGTGATTGGTCAGCCGGCCGCAGTGCTGTGATCGGTCAGCCGGCCGCAGCGCTGTGATCGGTCAGCCGGCCGCAGCGCTGTGATCGGTCAGCCGGCCGCAGCGCTGTGATCGGTCAGCCAGCAGCCGCGCTGTGATTGGTCAGCCGGCCGCAGTGCTGTGATCGGTCAGCCGGCCGCAGCGCTGTGATCGGTCAGCCGGCCGCAGCGCTGTGATCGGTCAGCCGGCCGCAGCGCTGTGATCGGTCAGCCAGCAGCCGCGCTGTGATTGGTCAGCCGGCCGCAGCGCTGTGATCGGTCAGCCAGCAGCCGCGCTGTGATTGGTCAGCCGGCCGCAGCGCTATGATTGGTCAGCCAGCCGAGCCGGCAGATTAAAGAGCTCGAACCAATCGATGGAAAAGCTCAGATTACCAGTCAGAGAGGAAAATCTGCAATTTAATCAAATCACTGCCTCACCTTGGTCTCTCCTTTAGACACCATCATCATCATCATCATCATCATCATCATCATCATCATCATCATCATCATCATCATCATCACCATCATCATCATCATCATCATCACCATCATCATCATCATCATCATCATCATCAGAGCTGAAACCTGACCCACCCGGCCCATGTCACCTAATGGAAATGATAAACGTTTACAGGAACGGAACCAGCAGAACATCTCTGGAGGTTCCAGCTGGAGAACCAACTACTGCAGTTATTCAGAAACTTTATCCTCCGCAGAGCTTCTGCTGTTGATTTCAGGACAGCAGAAGCATGCAGAGATCATTTAAAGATTAGAGCCATAACAGAATAAGCTCTAACTATTCCAGAATAGGACCTGTGTCAGAGGATAAGTACCTGGTCCACAGTTCCACAGTTTTAATCCACTAGGCTTAAAACTTTCCTTTCTGATAAAGCTTCTAGTTAGAGTGGCTCAGGTTATCCTGATCTATCTCTATAGTTCTGCTGCTATAGGCTTAGACTGCTGGAGGACATAGGGACCCCTTTTCCTCTATTTGCTCCAATAAAGTGCTGCACAAGTTCTACTTCTGACTTTAATTTTCTCTTTGTTTTTTGTTGTTACTGTTTTAGGAAAATATCAGCCGGGTTTCCTTAGATATTAAACTTTTATCCGATCCGTCTCTAAGCTTTGACTGAGCTGTTTCCGTTTGGTTGGTGTAGGGCGCAGGAGTCTGTTCTGCAATGAATGGGTGGCGGCTCTGAGGACACAGGGAGTCCCTGCAATAACAGGTCCTATCAGCAGGTCTATGGAGAGACTGGGAGGGGGTGGGGGGGTCTGTGACCTTTACCTCGACTGCAGCCTTCGCTCGGACAAACTCGTCCTCTGGAGACTCGTTCCCGACCAGCAGAGAGCGAGTCCGTCTGCGAAATCTGGACACGCTGCTGTCCTGGAAACACACAGAGGGAGGAAAGTTAGGATCAAAGTCAAAGCTGCTTCTATCAGCAGACGCCGCAGCTCTAACTCCCTGATCTACAGGCCTGATGGTCAGAGGAACTGGACACCGTCTCCCTCCGAGGACGTGTCCTGTCCGCTCACAGCATACGGTTAGCATGGCTCTAAGCTGGCAGCTCACTGATTCCAGGAAATCTCTTCTTTCATACAGAAACATCTCTGATGTTTTAAAGTAGCTGAGTGTTTAATGGCCGCCGGATGAGATGATCAGAAGGTTTCTGTTTCAGCTGCGACCTTAAGGGGGCGACACTGACCTGTGTGAGAGATATGAAGTCCAGGTCGTCCAGGCTGTGGACGTCCATGCTGTTCTTTGTCAGGGGTTCAGTTTTAAACTCTGCAGACCTGGAGACAGACAAAGTGAGTGTTGCTGCCCCCTATAGGCAGCTGGAGAAAATATTCACATTTTTATTTCTATCCTTAAACTGATTCAGTTTTCTGATTTATGGAAAAATAAAGCAAAGTACCGTCAATTTATCACCAAGCAGAAGCATAAATACGGTAAAAAGAGGAGCGACTCGAGAACCAAACCCTGTGGTTCTCCACACGTCACCATGGAGATTAAGCTACGTTCACACAGCAGCCTGAAGTGAACCACATCCGGTTTCTGGACACAGAGCACGCTGGCTTGTGACGTCATGGCGTCCTCTACTGCGCATGTGGGACACTTAGGTTGAAGTTCACACAGTAGATCACATACCAGTATTTCTATGTACAAGTACTTGGAAATGCGAATTTCGGATTTCACAAAAAAATGGTAATTGAGCATCAGGGCCTGCAGTGTGAAGGTAGCGTTTGTGAACATCATGGTGGATATAAAGGAAGTGTCTGGGGAGGGAAGCGTTACCACAGCAGTTCACTGGAGGAGTGCTGGGAGGTGCATCTGGTCTGGCATCGTCTCCTGCCTTCTCCTCCGTCCTCCGAGTCCTGCTGGACCTCGTCCCATTTGTCCAGAGGAGACGACAGGCTGACTGTAAACAACATCAAACACGGATGAGAGCAGATCCAGCACACAGACACGGGTCACAGGTCAGAGGTCACCACAGCTCTAAAACAGGAAGTTCTCATCAAAGTAAAAGCTCAGATTAAAGCGCTCCTCACGACTCGGTGAACTCAAGCTTTCAGCTAAATGAATCCTCTGATCTGGGCTCTGCAGGGCCTCATGGCGAACAGGTAGCTGCATCCATTGCTGCTTCCTGTCTGGAAAAGGAGCCAGAAAAAGTATTCACCCCCTTGAACATGGAGGGCAATTGTCTTCAGTCAGAACTCTGCGGTTCCTTCTCTCCCAGCCCAGACCCTCTACAGATGGAAACCTTTCATCTAAAACATCTGCAGCTCAGGCAGTCTGGATGGAGAACATCTGGAAACGTCACATTCCAGGTTCTGACAACGACTCGCTGCTCAAATTAGCTCAGGACTTTGACCAGGCCGTTACCGGCCCATTCAGCGTATATCAGGGTGGTTCTCCTGCTGGACCGGAGGGGTCCAGACGGAACCAAGCAGACGGAACCATTGTGTTCTGTTGGGTTCTATTTAGTCGGGGCAGAGTAAAGGGGCTGAAAGTAAAAACCCAACAGAACACGGTCCAAATTTTCTGGATCCTTCTGGTTCTGACCAGAAAAACTGTTCAACAGACTTTCTTCCAAACGACGGCTGAACTTTAACGTTTAGGTGATGAAGAACACAACAACAGAACTCTGGGAGGACGGAGAAACCCACCCACAGATCTGGGTCCAAACGGAACACCTGACAGAGGTTACCTGAACCAGACCGGTCTGGATCTCTGCTACCAGAACCTACCTGAGTCCAGAGAGATCCGTTCAGGGGTTCTGGGACTGGTGGGCAGGGGGTCCACTCGGACCTGGGTTAGTTCTGTCTCATCGGTTCTGGTTCTGTGTCGAGGACTCCTGGACCCGCCCTTCATCCTCAGCGGACTCTTCCTCACCCTGCGCTCACGGGTCTCAGGCGGGTCGCTGAGGTCCACCAGGTCCAGAGCCGTTGCCAAAACTGCAACAGAACACAGAGTATTTTCTAGATGTTACCGAACCGGATCCGTTCAGAGGGTTCAGCTAAATCTGAAGGACCGGAGGATGGGCTGGTTCTGATGGACACAGAGTCCAAATTTCCAGGTGCTGTCTCTGGGTTCTGATCAGAGATCGTTCATCTAAACCCAGGAGGATTGAACATCTGGCCTGCAGAGTTCTGCTTCTGTTCTGGACTTCCAGGTCCAGGTGGATTCTGGACCTGATGTGACTTCAACTCGGAACCAGACAGAACTGTTTGGGTCTGAATGAGGAGGACCGGAGCTGGATCTCTAGAACCAGCTTTGTGGGTCACTTAAGAGTTGGTTCCGGTTCTGCTGGTCAGACCGGATTACAGGAATCCAGAGGTTCCCTAATGTCCACCATGACACCTGCAGCTGATCTGAGCGGTCCAGGGGTTAAGGAGGAGGGGCAATACATTTGAAGCTACCTGCTGTGTTGGAGGTCAGGGGTCGGCTGGAGGTCAGGGGTTGGCTGGAGGAGGCGTCACTGCGGCTCTCTGAGAGGAAGTCATCGATGGAGGGACTCAGCAGGGGTCGACTTTCCTGCTTCTCCTTCAGCTGCAGAAACAAACATGGAGTCTGTTAGAGACTAATGAGGTTCACTATCAGCCAATCAGAGGCTTGCGCTTGTTAAGGAGTTCCACCATCAGCCAATCAGAGGCTTCCGCTTGTTAGGAAGCTCTTATTAGCGGCTGATAATGATTACTACTGGTTCTGATGGACTGTTTGGATGCAGCAGAACTCTGGGACCTTCACCATCACCACCATCATCACCACCACCATCATCACCACCATCACCACCACGATCACCATCACCACCATCACCAACATCATCACCACCACCACCATCACCACCATCACCAACATCATCATCACCACCACCACCATCACCACCATGACCATCACCACCATCACCAACATCATCATCACCACCACCACCACCATCATCATCACCACCACCATCATCATCACCATTATCATCATTACCACCACTATTAATCATCATCATCATCAAAATCATTACTACCACCATCATCATCATCACCATTATCACCACCATCATCATCACCACCATCATCACCATTATCATCACCATCATCATTACCACCACTAGTAATCATCATCATCATCATCATCATCATCATCACCATAATCATCAACATCATGATCATCATCACCACCATCATTATCACCACCATCACCACCATTATCACCACCATCATAATCACCATCACCATTATCATCACCATCATCATTACCACCGCTAGTAATCATCATCAACATCATCGTCATCAAAATCATTACTACCACCATCATCATCACCATAATTATCAACATTATCATCATCATCATCATCACCACCACCATCATTATCACCACCATCATTATCACCACCATCATCATCACCACCATCATCCTTACCATCATCATCACCACCATCATCATCACCACCATCATCATTACCATCATCATCACCACCATCATCATCACCACCACCATCATCATCACCATCATCATTACCGCCACTAGTAATCATCATCATCATCATCATCAGAATCACTACTACCACCATCACCACCATCATCATCACCACCACCATCACCACCACCATCGCCACCATCACCATTATCATCAGCATCATCATTACCACCACTAGTAATCATCATCATCAGAATCACTACTACCACCATCACGACCATCATCATCACGACCATCATCATCACCATTATCATCACCATCACTAGTAATCATCATCATCATCAACATCATCGTCATCAAAATCATTACTACCACCATCATCATCACCATAATTATCAACATTATCATCATCATCATCATCACCACCACCATCATTATCACCACCATCATTATCACCACCATCATCATCACCACCATCATCCTTACCATCATCATCACCACCATCATCATCACCACCATCATCATTACCATCATCATCACCACCACCATCATCATCACCATCATCATTACCGCCACTAGTAATCATCATCATCATCGTCATCATCATCATCATCATCAGAATCACTACTACCACCATCACCACCATCATCATCACCACCACCATCACCACCACCATCGCCACCATCACCATTATCATCAGCATCATCATTACCACCACTAGTAATCATCATCATCAGAATCACTACTACCACCATCACGACCATCATCATCACGACCATCATCATCACCATTATCATCACCATCACTAGTAATCATCATCATCATCATTATCATCGTCATCAAAATCATTACTACCACCATCACCACCATCATCATCACCACCACCATCACCACCACCATCACCACCATCACCATCACCATCACCATCATCATCACCATTATCATCACCATCATCATTAACACCACTAGTAATCATCATCATTGTCATCGTCATCAAAATCATTACTACCACCATCACCACCATCATCATCACCACCACCATCACCACCACCATCACCACCATCACCATCACCATCATCATCACCATTATCATCACCATCATCATTAACACCACTAGTAATCATCATCATTGTCATCGTCATCAAAATCATTACTACCACCATCATCATCATCACCATAATTATCAACATTATCATCATCATCATCACCACCATCACCATTATCATCACCATCATCATTACCACCACTAGTAATCATCATCATCATCATCAAAATCATTACTTACACCATCACCACCATCTTCATCACCACCGTCATCATCACCATTATCATCACCACCATCATCATCACCACCACCATCACCATCACCACCGTCATCATCACCATTATCATCACCATCATCATTACCACCACTAGTAATCATCATCATCATGGTCATCAAAATCATTACTACCACCATCATCATCATCATCACCGTAATTATCAACATCATCATCATCATCATCATCACCACCACCATCATTATCACCACCACCATCACCATCATCATTACCACCACTAGTAATCATCATCATCATCATCATCATCAAAATCATTACTTACACCATCACCACCATCTTCATCACCACCGTCATCATCACCATTATCACCACCACCATATTTATTACCACCACCATCACCATCATCATTACCACCACTAGTAATCATCATCATCATGGTCATCAAAATCATTACTACCACCATCATCATCATCATCATCATCATCATCATCATCACCACCAACATCACCATCATCATTACCACCACTAGTAATCATCATCATCATGGTCATCAAAATCATTACTACCATCATCATCATCATCATCATCATCATCACCACCACCATCACCATCATCATTACCACCACTAGTAATCATCATCATCATGGTCATCAAAATCATTACTACCACCATCATCATCATCATCATCATCATCATCACCACCACCATCACCATCATCATTACCACCACTAGTAATCATCATCATCATGGTCATCAAAATCATTACTACCATCATCATCATCATCATCATCATCATCATCATCACCACCACCATCATTATCACCACCACCATCACCATCATCATTACCACCACTAGTAATCATCATCATCATGGTCATCAAAATCATTACTACCACCATCATCATCATCACCGTAATCATCATCATCATCATCATCATCATCATCATCATCATCATCATCACCACCACCACCACCACCACCACCATCATTATCACCACCACCATCACCATCATCATTACCACCACTAGTAATCATCATCATCATGGTCATCAAAATCATTACTACCACCATCATCATCATCATCATCATCATCATCATCATCATCATCACCACCAACATCACCATCATCATTACCACCACTAGTAATCATCATCATCATGGTCATCAAAATCATTACTACCACCATCATCATCATCATCATCATCATCATCATCATCATCATCATCATCACCACCACCATCACCATCATCATTACCACCACTAGTAATCATCATCATCATGGTCATCAAAATCATTACTACCATCATCATCATCATCATCATCATCATCATCATCATCATCATCATCACCAACACCATCATTATCACCACCACCATCACCATCATCATTACCACCACTAGTAATCATCATCATCATGGTCATCAAAATCATTACTACCACCATCATCATCATCATCATCATCATCATCATCATCATCATCATCATCATTATCATCACCACCATCATTAACACCACCATCATTACCACCACCATCACCATCATTTGTGGACCTTAGTCAGAACCAGAACATTTGATGGAGTACCTCAGCTGAGAAGAGGTGGGTTGGTTGTGGGGGGGGGGGGGGGGGGGTGGTGGTTGTGTGGTGAGAATAAGAATGTGTGATGATTGGTATTGGTAAGTAATGATTAGAAAATGTGTGATAGTGGTGTTGTTGAGGAAGGAAGTGGAGTGGTGTTGAGGTGGTAGTGGTTATTAATATATGTGTTGATGGTGGGAGTGTTTGTAGAGGATGTGAGGAGGTTATTTATTTAATGATGAATGGTTGAGTAGAGCAAGATTGAAAGTTGGTTATTTAGTGTATGATAAGGGTTATTTAGATAGTAACAGCTACTATAGTACTGCAATAATACGGGTAATATAGAGAGTACAGCTACTATAGTACTGCAATAATACGGGTAATATAGAGAGTACAGCTACTATAGTACTGCAGTAATACGGGTACTATAGATAATAGTACAGCTACTATAGTACTGCAGTAATACAGGTACTATAGATAGTACAGCTACTATAGTACTGCAGTAATACGGGTACTATAGAGAGTACAGCTACTATAGTACTGCAATAAAACGGGTACTATAGAGAGTACAGCTACTATAGTACTGCAATAATACGGGTACTATAGAGAGTACAGCTAGTATAGTACTGCAGTAATACGGGTACTATACATAGTACAGCTACTATAGTACTGGAGTAATACGGGTACTATAGATAATAGTACAGCTACTATAGTACTGCAGTAATACAGGTACTATAGATAGTACAGCTACTATAGTACTGCAGTAATACGGGTACTATAGAGAGTACAGCTACTATAGTACTGCAATAATACGGGTACTATAGAGAGTACAGCTAGTATAGTACTGCAGTAATACGGGTACCATACATAGTACAGCTACTATAGTACTGCAGTAATACGGGTACTATAGATAATAGTACAGCTACTATAGTACTGCATTAATACAGGTACTATAGATAGTACAGCTACTATAGTACTGCATTAATACAGGTACTATAGATAGTACAGCTACTATAGTACTGCAGTAATACGGGTACTATAGATGGTACAGCTACTATAGTATTGCAGTAATATGGGTACTATAGATAGTACAGCTACTATAGTACTGCAGTAATACGGGTACTATAGATAGTACAGCTACTATAACACTGCAGTAATACGGGTACTATAGATAGTACAGCTACTATAGTACTGCAGTAATACGGGTACTATAGATAGTACAGCTACTATAGTATTGCAGTAATACGGGTACTATAGATGGTACAGCTACTATAGTATTGCAGTAATACGGGTACTATAGATAGTACGGCTACAATAGTATTGCAGTAATATGGGTACTATAGATAGTACAGCTGCCATAGTACTGCAGTAATACGGGTACTATAGATAGTACGGCTACAATAGTATTGCAGTAATATGGGTACTATAGATAGTACAGCTGCCATAGTACTGCAGTAATACGGGTACTATAGATAGTACAGCTACTATAGTACTGCAGTAATACGGGTACTATAGATAGTACAGCTACTATAGTACTGCAGTAATACGGGTACTATAGATAGTACAGCTACTATAGTACTGCAGTAATACGGGTACTATAGATAGTACAGCTACTATAGTACTGCAGTAATACGGGTACTATAGATAGTACAGCTACTATAGTATTGCAGTAATACGGGTACTATAGATGGTACAGCTACTATAGTATTGCAGTAATATGGGTACTATAGATAGTACGGCTACAATAGTATTGCAGTAATATGGGTACTATAGATAGTACAGCTGCCATAGTACTGCAGTAATACGGGTACTATAGATAGTACAGCTACTATAGTACTGCAGTAATACGGGTACTATAGATAGTACAGCTACTATAGTACTGCAGTAATACGGGTACTATAGATAGTACAGCTACTATAGTACTGCAGTAATACGGGTACTATAGATAGTACAGCTACTATAGTACTGCAGTAATACGGGTACTATAGATAGTACAGCTACTATAGTATTGCAGTAATACGGGTACTATAGATAGTACAGCTACTATAGTACTGCAGTAATACGGGTACTATAGATAGTACAGCTACTAGAGTACTGCAGTAATACGGGTACTATACATAGTACAGCTACTATAGCACTGCAGTAATACGGGTACTATAGATGGTACAGCTACTATAGTACTGCAGTAATACGGGTACTATAGATAGTACAGCTACTATAGTACTGCAGTAATACGGGTACTATAGATAGTACAGCTACTATAGTACTGCAGTAATACGGGTACTATAGATAGTACAGCTACTATAGTACTGCAGTAATACGGGTACTATAGATAGTACAGCTACTATAGTACTGCAGTAATACGGGTACTATAGATAGTACAGCTACTATAGTACTGCAGTAATACGGGTACTATAGATAGTACAGCTACTATAGTACTGCAGTAATACGGGTACTATAGATAGTACAGCTACTAGAGTACTGCAGTAATACGGGTACTATACATAGTACAGCTACTATAGTACTGCAGTAATACAGGTACTATAGATAGTACAGCTACTATAGTACTGCAGTAATACGGGTACTATAGATAGTACAGCTACTATAGTACTGCAGTAATACGGGTACTATAGATAGTACAGCTACTATAGTATTGCAGTAATACGGGTACTATAGATGGTACAGCTACTATAGTATTGCAGTAATACGGGTACTATAGATGGTACAGCTACTATAGTACTGCAGTAATACGGGTACTATAGATAGTACAGCTACTATAGTATTGCAGTAATACGGTTACTATAGATGGTACAGCTACTATAGTACTGCAGTAATACGGGTACTATAGATAGTACAGCTACTATAACACTGCAGTAATACGGGTACTATAGATGGTACAGCTACTATAGTATTGCAGTAATACGGGTACTATAGATGGTACAGCTACTATAGTACTGCAGTAATACGGGTACTATAGATAGTACAGCTACTATAGTATTGCAGTAATACGGGTACTATAGATGGTACAGCTACTATAGTACTGCAGTAATACGGGTACTATAGATAGTACAGCTACTATAACACTGCAGTAATACGGGTACTATAGATGGTACAGCTACTATAGTACTGCAGTAATACGGGTACTATAGATGGTACAGCTACTAGAGTACTGCAGTAATACGGGTACTATAGATGGTACAGCTACTATAGTACTGCAGTAATACGGGTACTATAGATGGTACAGCTACTAGAGTACTGCAGTAATACGGGTACTATAGATGGTACAGCTACTATAGTACTGCAATACGGGTACTATAGATAGTACAGCTACTATAGTACTGCAATAATACGGGTAATATAGAGAGTACAGCTACTATAGTACTGCAATAATACGGGTAATATAGAGAGTACAGCTACTATAGTACTGCAGTAATACGGGTACTATAGATAATAGTACAGCTACTATAGTACTGCAGTAATACAGGTACTATAGATAGTACAGCTACTATAGTACTGCAGTAATACGGGTACTATAGAGAGTACAGCTACTATAGTACTGCAATAAAACGGGTACTATAGAGAGTACAGCTACTATAGTACTGCAATAATACGGGTACTATAGAGAGTACAGCTAGTATAGTACTGCAGTAATACGGGTACTATACATAGTACAGCTACTATAGTACTGGAGTAATACGGGTACTATAGATAATAGTACAGCTACTATAGTACTGCAGTAATACAGGTACTATAGATAGTACAGCTACTATAGTACTGCAGTAATACGGGTACTATAGAGAGTACAGCTACTATAGTACTGCAATAATACGGGTACTATAGAGAGTACAGCTACTATAGTACTGCAATAATACGGGTACTATAGAGAGTACAGCTAGTATAGTACTGCAGTAATACGGGTACCATACATAGTACAGCTACTATAGTACTGCAGTAATACGGGTACTATAGATAATAGTACAGCTACTATAGTACTGCATTAATACAGGTACTATAGATAGTACAGCTACTATAGTACTGCATTAATACAGGTACTATAGATAGTACAGCTACTATAGTACTGCAGTAATACGGGTACTATAGATGGTACAGCTACTATAGTATTGCAGTAATATGGGTACTATAGATAGTACAGCTACTATAGTACTGCAGTAATACGGGTACTATAGATAGTACAGCTACTATAACACTGCAGTAATACGGGTACTATAGATAGTACAGCTACTATAGTACTGCAGTAATACGGGTACTATAGATAGTACAGCTACTATAGTATTGCAGTAATACGGGTACTATAGATGGTACAGCTACTATAGTATTGCAGTAATACGGGTACTATAGATAGTACGGCTACAATAGTATTGCAGTAATATGGGTACTATAGATAGTACAGCTGCCATAGTACTGCAGTAATACGGGTACTATAGATAGTACAGCTACTATAGTACTGCAGTAATACGGGTACTATAGATAGTACGGCTACAATAGTATTGCAGTAATATGGGTACTATAGATAGTACAGCTGCCATAGTACTGCAGTAATACGGGTACTATAGATAGTACGGCTACAATAGTATTGCAGTAATATGGGTACTATAGATAGTACAGCTGCCATAGTACTGCAGTAATACGGGTACTATAGATAGTACAGCTACTATAGTACTGCAGTAATACGGGTACTATAGATAGTACAGCTACTATAGTACTGCAGTAATACGGGTACTATAGATAGTACAGCTACTATAGTACTGCAGTAATACGGGTACTATAGATAGTACAGCTACTATAGTACTGCAGTAATACGGGTACTATAGATAGTACAGCTACTATAGTATTGCAGTAATACGGGTACTATAGATGGTACAGCTACTATAGTATTGCAGTAATATGGGTACTATAGATAGTACGGCTACAATAGTATTGCAGTAATATGGGTACTATAGATAGTACAGCTGCCATAGTACTGCAGTAATACGGGTACTATAGATAGTACAGCTACTATAGTACTGCAGTAATACGGGTACTATAGATAGTACAGCTACTATAGTACTGCAGTAATACGGGTACTATAGATAGTACAGCTACTATAGTACTGCAGTAATACGGGTACTATAGATAGTACAGCTACTATAGTACTGCAGTAATACGGGTACTATAGATAGTACAGCTACTATAGTATTGCAGTAATACGGGTACTATAGATAGTACAGCTACTATAGTACTGCAGTAATACGGGTACTATAGATAGTACAGCTACTAGAGTACTGCAGTAATACGGGTACTATACATAGTACAGCTACTATAGCACTGCAGTAATACGGGTACTATAGATGGTACAGCTACTATAGTACTGCAGTAATACGGGTACTATAGATAGTACAGCTACTATAGTACTGCAGTAATACGGGTACTATAGATAGTACAGCTACTATAGTACTGCAGTAATACGGGTACTATAGATAGTACAGCTACTATAGTACTGCAGTAATACGGGTACTATAGATAGTACAGCTACTATAGTACTGCAGTAATACGGGTACTATAGATAGTACAGCTACTATAGTACTGCAGTAATACGGGTACTATAGATAGTACAGCTACTATAGTACTGCAGTAATACGGGTACTATAGATAGTACAGCTACTAGAGTAATCGCATAATATACGGGTACTATACATAGTACAGCTACTATAGGTACAGCAGTAATACGGGTACTATAGATAGTACAGCTACTATAGTAAGCTGACAGTAATACGGGTATTAAAAGATAGTACAGCTACTATATACTAGCAGTAATCACGGGTCACTATAGATGGTACAGCCTACTATAGTAATTGCCAATACGAGTACTATAAGATGGTACAGGCTACTATATACTGCAGTAATACGGTACTATAGGATAGAAAAATACAATACAATAATAAAAAAAAACAAAAATCCAACCACACGAGCAAATCCCCCATCCCCAGCAACACACACTAGTACCGATATAAAAACCCCCCGCACCTAACCACCAACAGAAAAAATAACGAACCCACCCAAAATACCAAGACTCTATATACCGCCATATAAGGGGGGGAGGGGGGAGGGGTTTCTTCTCTATAGTAGGGGGGGGGGGGGAGTGGGGGGGGTAATTTCTTAACCAACCAGAGAACCTAACCCCCACCCCAAATACCAAGGGCAGCCAAGGGGGGGGGGGGGGGGAGGGGGAGAGGGGCGGGGCGATCAAACTCGGGAGATTCAGACCACTCAACATTAAAAAAAATAAAAAAAAAAATAAATAAAAAAAAAATTTAATAAAAAAAACCAAATAAAGTTATAAACAAAAAACATCACCACCACCCCACAAAACCAAACCACCCCCCCCACAACACCTAACCCCATTTACACACCCCCCGCGGGGGATGGTGGGGGCGGGGGTCGGAGAGGGGTGGGCTCTGTCTCTGTTGTGGTGTTGTATGGCTGCTGGGGGGGGTATTGGCGCTTTCTATAGCAGGGTAGGGTTAATGCAGTTTTGTAGGTTGACAACTGGTAGGGACAATAGGCTGAGGACTGTTCTACAAATTGCACTCCGAAATCTCCCTTCGCTTCTATCCATAGCAGCACATAAAGATCAATTAAAACATACAGTGCACTCACAACAATCTCTCAATCACAACAACAATACACACACACACAACACACAAGAGAAACCAAATATCTATACACGACACACTCCCGAGTGCTCGCGTCGAGAGAGACGAGAGAGACTTTTATTGAGCGCGCGAGATAGGCACCTAACACTTAAGGCACACTCACGCAGAAATCGGAATAGCAACTGTAAGAATCAGCCGATTTTTTTCTCCCACCTATGCACTTCTCAAGCTATTACAGTCTTGTCACCCATTCAGGTTTAAACGTCCTAACAAAGAGATAAATGTATACCATCTCTCTGCATACATTCTTTGTCAAAGGTGCGTAGTTGCTGTCTCTAAGGAGGTTGGATTGTTCTAACTTATTGGATAGTCTCCACGAACGACATGCAGATTTCGTCCTTCTCGAACTGAGAGCGGGCGCGACATTACGAACAGTCTGTGGCAATCGCGTGTAAACCTGCAACACACCTCGCCTCTCAAAATCAGTCGCCACTCGCTCACCCTACTGACAATTCTACACTCAGCCACCGAGCCACCTTATCTCTGCCACACTCTCTCGGCTCACAGACTAACTGATGTAATTTTAATTTACAGCGCGCGAGTGTTCACGACCCTGGCACTATACTGCAAGGCTCTAATCTCGCCTATATCCTTGTGGTTTATCTCTCTACTCTTGGACGAGAAGTGTGCGATCTCAAAATTAGAGACACGGTAGGAATACCAGTCACCAGCGCAAAACGGCAAACACACACAACGCGATTATTTTCATATGGAAAAATTGCTCCATCTAATCCAGGGTTCCAACCGCTGGAAAATCTCGCGGTGATAGGCTGGAGATAGGCACCAGCTCACCACCCCCGATCCAACTGCAGATCAATCGTGATGAAAATGGATCGGCGATGGGAAAATTTATTGCGTGTGAAGAATGGTACAAACAAATTTTATTGCCCCAGCCCGACAAAAAATAAATAATAACTCAAAAAACACATGTTACACTAAAATTAACTAAAAAGTAATAAAAAAATAAAAAAAAAAAAAAAAAAAAACAATAAAGAAGAACTAAACAACAAATAACCAAGTAAAATAATATAAAAAAAAGAAAACAACCCCATCACCCACCCCCCCCCCACCACCCCACCCACCCCCCCCCCCACTCACTACCCCCCTACCTCCCACTCCTGCGTCCCCCCCCCACCCCCCCCCACCCCCCTACCTCCCCCACCGCACCGGTCCTCCCCCAACCCCCACCCCACCTCTCCTCCCCCCCACCTTCCCCCCCCCTCACCCCCGCCACCGCCCCCCCCTCCCCCCCCCTCACTACCCCCCGGACCATCCACCAACCCCCCCCCCCCCCCCCCTCGCCCCACCACCTCCCCTCCCTCCTGCCCCACCACCCCTGCCCCTCCCCCCCTCCTACCACCACCCTACCCCCACGCCCCCCCCCCCCCCTGCTCCCTTCACTCACCACTCACAATTCTACCCCACCCCCCCAACCCCCCACCCCCCCTCCCACCCCGGACTACCACCCACCCACCCCCCCCCCCCCCCCCCACCCCCCCCACACACCCCCTCCCCCCCACCTACACCTCCCCCACACACCCCACCCCACCACCCCCCAGTCCCATTTCTCCCCACCACTCTTAGGTAACTACCCCTCCCCCCAGCCCCAACCACACTCTCCGCACACACACCACTACACCCCACCCCCCGTTCAAAGAGTTCCCCATCCCCAAACACCCCCTCACCCCCATCTCCCCTCAACCCTCCTTGATACACCCCTCCTCCCCCCCCACCACCCCTTCCTCCCTCCACACCAGCCCCACCACCCCTCTCCCCCACCCCCCCCCCCCCCCCCCCCTCATCACACCCCACCACCCCCGCCCCGCATAAACCCCAACACACCCCCCCCTCCAATACTCCCTGCCCCAATCCCCCCCACCCCCCCTACCCCTCCCCCCCCCCTAACCCCCCCTACCCACGCCCCTCACGTTGTAGACAACCCCCCCACCCCCCCCCAGACCCCCCCCCCCCCCCCCTCACCTTCCCCCCCCCCACACCCCCAGCCACGCACCTCCCACTCGCCTCACACCCCTACCACCACACCCCCACCCCTCCCCACCCCCGTCCCCACCACCGACCACGCCCTCCCATCACCCCCCCTCCCTCCCACCCGACCTCCCCTCACTCCTTCCTCCAAACCCCCCCCCCACTACCCCTCTCACTTGTCACTCCCACTCACCTCTACCCACCCATCCCCCCCCCGACCAACGCACTCCCCCCCCCTCCCTACCCCTTCCCCTCTGCCTGTTCCACCGTACTCCCACGCGCCCCCAAGCTCCGACGCTACTCTATCCCCCCTTTCCCCCTACTGGGCCAACCCACACCCACACACAACCACCGCCAGCTAGGAGACACTGTCAACCGCGCGCGGCTAAGCCCAGCTCACTAATGCCTCACTGCAGAAAAACCACGCCCCCGCCTTTCAACAACCCCAAATGACAAGCGCGCAAGTGAACAGAAAGACTAAGTAACCATAACCTGTCAAGTGCCACATATATTAATACATCTATATATACTTTATCTAGGCGGACGGGACAATACTTTCTATTATTGATTTTCAGTATTTATTTTGGAGACAAAACACAGTAAGTGAAAACAGTCGCAAAAAATAAACTGCATAAAATGAAAGCCAGAGATCCTTTATCAGTCAAGTTCAAAACTCCGCCCATAAGACAATCTAAACAATAGAGCCTAAGTAAAGACTAATAAAAGATGGTTTGCAAGTAGGCTGTTAAGGTTGTGGACCAACTAGTCTTCATAATTTGTTTTACATATTTTTATCATAGATTTCTTATACATGTTACTTTTTTCTCTTTTTATTTACTACTGCTTTTATTTCTCTACCTTTTTTTATTTTCACTTATTAATGTAAACGTCTTTGAACTTTATCCGTTAATGTGGTTTGGTCCTGCTTTTAAAGTATTGTTTTGAGTTTACATAGGTTCTTCTCACTAATTGTGTTATTTTTCAGGTAAGAACATGAGGATCTAACGTATTTCTTTGTTTATCCTATGTTGCCTCCTGTCTGTTTAATCCCCCTTCCTCCTAGCTCCCATTCAGATTCTTCCATCATACCTGCTCCTTGTACAGGCTGATTCTCTGGAATCTTTTTTTTTATTTCCACACTCTTTTTTCTTTTCTTTCTTGTGGCTTTTTGCTGTCGAGTTGCCACCATTTGGATAACTTAAATATAAATTAAACCTAAACAACTCAGCCCCAGTAGAAATTCCCTAAACTATATAAAAACAAAAGATAAGAAGAAAAAACAGAAAAAAAAAATAAAAGAAAAAAAGAAAGTACAAGCATTATAAAAACAAAACCGCCCTTCCCCCCCCCCCAACCGCACACGCCCCAACCCCCACCCCTACACACAAACCCCCCCCACCTGCCATGCACACCCCCATCCACTCCCCACCCCCCCAGCCTTAACCCCCCTCCACCTAATACAAGCCCCCCCCGGTCTCCTCCCTCAACCCTACCTACCAACACACCTTCTATAACGGTAAGTGTCCCTCCTCACTACCAGTTCCGACCACCTTTACCACACTAATTACCCTCACCACACTACAGATCCTTCCTCCGGTACCACACGCACGACCCTCACCACACCCCCAGGTCCTACTACCCATGGACCTCAACTCATTACCCGCACCCACACCCCCTGCCGACTACCGTACCCACACGCACTTCCACGACCACACTACCATCCGACCACCTGAGTACCACACGCAGTACCCTCTCCTCACGTACAAACCGGTACCACCTTTTACCACACTCACTACCCTCAACTCACGACCAGCCACATACCGGGAACTAACGAATGAACATCACCTAAAGACCAGCATAAATCCGTGTGACCTACTCACTACCCTCAGCCTAACTACCCAAGCAGACATACGGGAACTATAGAAGGTAACAAGTCAACAATCTGCCTGTCATACCAACGGGACCTAACAAGGAGCCCTCACCACAAGAACATGAGCATGAAATCCGGAACTATAGATGGACCCGCTCCTAAGTACTGCAGTAATACGGGTACTATAGCAGGTGAACCGCAACATATACGTATAACAGCAGTAATACGGGAACAATAGAAAGGTACAGCAACTATAGTAACATAACAGAAATTCGGGGTACTAAAGTATGGAACAGCTACTATAAACTACTAACAGTCAATATCGTGTACTAAAGATGGAACAGCTACTAATAGAACTACAGAAAAAACGGGTACTATAGATATTACATCTACTATATGTATAGCAGTAATACGGGGTACTCAGATGTCCAGCTACTAACGAACATGCATTAAAACGGTGGTAGTAAAGATGGTTACAGCTACTAAAGAATTGCATATAAAACGGTTACTATACGATGGTACAGCAATATATACTACAAGTAAACGGGTACTATAGATAGTACAGCTACTATAGTACTGCAGTAATACGGGTACTATAGATGGTACAGCTACTATAGTACTGCAGTAATACGGGTACTATAGATAATAGTACAGCTACTATAGTACTGCAGTAATACGGGTACTATAGATAGTACAGCTACTATAGTACTGCAGTAATACGGGTACTATAGATAGTACAGCTACTATAGTACTGCAGTAATACGGGTACTATAGATAGTACAGCTACTATAGTACTGCAGTAATACGGGTACTATAGATAGTACAGCTACTATAGTACTGCAGTAATACGGGTACTATAGATAGTACAGCTACTATAGTACTGCAGTAATACGGGTACTATAGATAGTACAGCTACTATAGTATTGCAGTAATACGGGTACTATAGATGGTACAGCTACTATAGTACTGCAGTAATACGGGTACTATAGATAGTACAGCTACTATAGTACTGCAGTAATACGGGTACTATAGATGGTACAGCTACTATAGTACTGCAGTAATACGGGTACTATAGATAGTACAGCTACTATAGTACTGCAGTAATACGGGTACTATAGATGGTACAGCTACTATAGTACTGCAGTAATACGGGTACTATAGATAGTACAGCTACTATAGTACTGCAGTAATACGGGTACTATAGATAGTACAGCTACTATAACACTGCAGTAATACAGGTACTATAGATAGTACAGCTACTATAACACTGCAGTAATACGGGTACTATAGATAGTACAGCTACTATAGTACTGCAGTAATACGGGTACTATAGATAGTACAGCTACTATAGTACTGCAGTAATACGGGTACTATAGATAGTACAGCTACTATAGTACTGCAGTAATACGGGTACTATAGATAGTACAGCTACTATAGTACTGCAGTAATACGGGTACTATAGATGGTACAGCTACTATAGTACTGCAGTAATACGGGTACTATAGATAGTACAGCTACTATAGTACTGCAGTAATACGGGTTCTAATGATAGTAGATCTGGACTCAGTGGCTGAGAGGACGGTGCTTCTCAAGCTTCCATCCATAATGGACGCCACCTTCCACCCTCTGCAGCAGACTGGAGAGGAGCTGAGCTGCTCCTTTAGTCAGAGACTTTTACAGCCTGTTAGGATAGAGGAGCTACTGCAGGTCATTCATCCTGCTGCTACCAGATTCTACAATGAGACGCTACAAACGCAATAAATGCAAATGCTAAGTATAATGTGCAGTCTATCATTTGAGACCCAGTGCAATAACTATATAGATAAATATATATGTCCATCTAAACATATATACCCAATAAACACCCTTTGCAATAACCCTGTATAATAATAATAACCCTGTATAATAATAATAACCCTGTATAATAATAATAACCCTGTATAATAATAATAACCCTGTATAATAATAATAATAACCCTGTATAATAATAATAACCCTGTATAATAATAATAACCCTGTATAATAATAATAATAACCCTGTATAATAATAATAACCCTGTATAATAATAATAACCCTGTATAATAATAATAATAACCCTGTATAATAATAATAACCCTGTATAATAATAATAACCGTGTATAATAATAATAACCCTGTATAATAATAATAATAACCCTGTATAATAATAATAACCCTGTATAATAATAATAACCCTGTATAATAATAATAATAACCCTGTATAATAATAATAACCCTGTATAATAATAATAATAACCCTGTATAATAATAATAACCCTGTATAATAATAATAACCGTGTATAATAATAATAACCGTGTATAATAATAATAATAACCCTGTATAATAATAATAACCCTGTATAATAATAATAACCCTGTATAATAATAATAACCCTGTATAATAATAATAACCCTGTATAATAATAATAATAACCCTGTATAATAATAATAACCCTGTATAATAATAATAACCCTGTATAATAATAATAATAACCCTGTATAATAATAATAACCCTGTATAATAATAATAACCCTGTATAATAATAATAACCCTGTATAATAATAATAATAACCCTGTATAATAATAATAACCCTGTATAATAATAATAACCCTGTATAATAATAATAATAACCCTGTATAATAATAATAACCCTGTATAATAATAATAATAACCCTGTATAATAATAATAACCCTGTATAATAATAATAATAACCCTGTATAATAATAATAACCCTGTATAATAATAATAACCCTGTATAATAATAATAATAACCCTGTATAATAATAATAACCCTGTATAATAATAATAACCCTGTAGCTGTCTTATGTGGATGAACTGTATAAACTGTAAATATCCTCTGCACCTTTTCTTTCTTTGGCACCTTCCTCTCTTTATGACTATCTGAGCTGATGGTACGAGTTACGAAATTTCTCCACTGTGAGATCAATGAAGTCAATCAATCAATCAATCAATCAATCAATCAATCAATCAATCAATCAATCAATCAATCAAAACACTGGCTCAGACAACTGGACCAGAACACTGGACCAGAATACTGGACCAGAACACTGGAACAGAATACTGGACCAGAACACTGGAACAGAGCACTGGACCAGAATACTGGACCAGAACACTGGACCAGAACACTGGAACAGAGCACTGGACCAGAACACTGGAACAGAGCACTGGACCAGAATACTGGACCAGAACACTGGACCAGAACACTGGAACAGAACACTGGACCAGAACACTGGACCAGAACACTGGAACAGAGCACTGGACCAGAACACTGGAACAGAGCACTGGACCAGAATACTGGACCAGAGCACTGGACCAGAATACTGGACCAGAACACTGGACCAGAACACTGGACCAGAGCTCTGGACCAGAACACTGGACCAGAATACTGGACCAGAGCACTGGACCAGAACACTGGAACAGAGCACTGGACCAGAATACTGGACCAGAACACTGGACCAGAACACTGGAACAGAGCACTGGACCAGAACACTGGAACAGAGCACTGGACCAGAATACTGGACCAGAACACTGGACCAGAACACTGGAACAGAGCACTGGACCAGAATACTGGACCAGAACACTGGACCAGAACACTGGAACAGAGCACTGGACCAGAACACTGGAACAGAGCACTGGACCAGAATACTGGAACAGAGCACTGGACCAGAATACTGGACCAGAACACTGGACCAGAACACTGGAACAGAGCACTGGACCAGAGCTCTGGACCAGAATACTGGACCAGAACACTGGACCAGAACACTGGAACAGAACACTGGACCAGAACACTGGACCAGAACACTGGAACAGAGCACTGGACCAGAACACTGGAACAGAGCACTGGACCAGAATACTGGACCAGAACACTGGACCAGAACACTGGACCAGAGCTCTGGACCAGAACACTGGACCAGAATACTGGACCAGAGCACTGGACCAGAACACTGGAACAGAGCACTGGACCAGAATACTGGACCAGAACACTGGACCAGAACACTGGAACAGAGCACTGGACCAGAACACTGGAACAGAGCACTGGACCAGAATACTGGACCAGAACACTGGACCAGAACACTGGAACAGAGCACTGGACCAGAGCTCTGGACCAGAACACTGGAACAGAACACTGGAACAGAGCACTGGACCAGAATACTGGACCAGAACACTGGACCAGAACACTGGAACAGAGCAGTGGACCAGAATACTGGACCAGAACACTGGACCAGAACACTGGAACAGAGGACTGGACCAGAATACTGGACCAGAACACTGGACCAGAACACTGGAACAGAGGACTGGACCAGAACACTGGAACAGAGCACTGGACCAGAACACTGGAACAGAACACTGGACCAGAATACTGGACCAGAACACTGGAACAGAGCACTGGACCAGAATACTGGACCAGAACACTGGAACAGAGCACTGGACCAGAATACTGGAACAGAACACTGGACCAGAACACTGGAACAGAGCTCTGGACCAGAACACTGGACCAGAGCACTGGACCAGAGCTCTGGACCAGAACACTGGAACAGAACACTGGACCAGAACACTGGAACAGAACACTGGACCAGAATACTGGACCAGAACACTGGAACAGAGCACTGGACCAGAATACTGGACCAGAACACTGGAACAGAGCACTGGACCAGAACACTGGACCAGAACACTGGAACAGAACACTGGACCAGAACACTGGAACAGAGCACTGGACCAGAATACTGGAACAGAACACTGGACCAGAACACTGGACAAGAGCTCTGGACCAGAACACTGGAACAGAACACTGGAACAGAACACTGGACCAGAGCACTGGACCAGAACACTGGACCAGAGCACTGGACCAGAGCTCTGGACCAGCCTCATTCATGTGACCTCTGCTCCAACCAGTCAGTGGATAACAGAACATTATTCATCATCCATCCCTGACATTAAGAGATGGATGATGATGTTGATTTCTGTCCTTTTTGTCCCTTAGCTGTTGATTTAAGGTGTTTCCTGCAGTTCTGAACCAGTTCTGGTCCGGTATTAGATGTTATCAGAGGTCCGATCGTGGCTGCAGGCTGACAGCAGAACCGAGTCAGAACCAGCCCCCTGAGGGCTGCAGTGATTCTGTCCTGCAGCAGCTGCTGCTCCTCCACTCTCCCTCTGACCCTCTGAGGTCACCCTGACTGTAACTACAGGAGCCTGCAGAGGACACACCATCTGCTGCAGGACAGACCCCTGGAGGGAGGAAGGAGAATGCTTCTGCTGTCTGAGCTTCATCAGAGGGGCTGGGCTGGCTCAGCAGGTTCCTGCAGCTCATCCAGACGCCTCCTCTCCATCATCACACCTCCTCCCTCCATCTTGGCAGGAGGCTGAGGGAGGCTGAGCCCTGAGCTTTGTCTGTCAGGCTGCAGGGGGCTGTTTTCAGCCTGACAGGAACCAGCAGGGAAAGTTTCAGGGTGACCCGCTTCCTGCTGCAGGTTGAGGTTCTGAAAGTTCTGGTAAGGTCGGCACCGATCCGCTAC
Organism: Cyprinodon tularosa; assembly: GCF_016077235.1. Taxonomy (NCBI): domain Eukaryota; kingdom Metazoa; phylum Chordata; class Actinopteri; order Cyprinodontiformes; family Cyprinodontidae; genus Cyprinodon; species Cyprinodon tularosa. The sequence continues at coordinate 70,211 of NW_024039661.1, forward strand.
AGTTTTGTCTCTCAGGTTGCAGCAGAACTGACAGAGAATCTAATTCATTTTGGTTTCTACTTTCCTTTTTTCTTCTTCTACTCTCTCCTGTCCTTCATCTCCTTCCCTCCTCTTCCTCTCAGCCGGACCAACATGTGACCCGGTCCGACGTCGAACCGGGCCTCAGTGCCTCTTCCATCTCCTGCTGACTCAGAGGATCAAAGGATGACATCAGAGGACTCTGCTCTCTGATTGGCTGGATGACCTGAACACCTGAGGGTTCCCTGGGAGCACAGAGCTGCAGATTCCCAGCTCCCTGAACGCCTCACAGACTGGGATCAATTAGCTAAGTTTGGATGGAGCTGTTCCTGTGATGCTGCAGAACTCCATCAGAACTCCTGACCCGTCCAACAGGCTGGATCCAGAACCCAGTCTGCACTGTCCATGAGGACCGGGTCGGGTTCGGTTCTGAGGCATAAATACATCAGGTTCTGCCTGGTTCTGGCCTGTAGTTCTGTGGCTTCAGGTCCAAACTCTCCTCCTTAATCTGGACCCAAGTTCAGAACCAGAACAATTATCATTTCCTTAGAACCTATCAGAACCGCATCATCAAAGGTTTAAATTAGTTTAAATTAGAATTCCTGAGCAGAACATTTACTGAGAACCTAATCAGTTCTGGTTCTGACCCGGTTCAGTTCTGCAGAACTCATTAGAACCCAGTGAACAGTCCAGAAACTGAACCAGGGCAACTTTCCTGCCTGGGTTTATGACAGAACCCTGGACCTAAGGGTTCTGCTCAGGTTCTGACTCACCTGGACCTGGTACATGTTCCTGTCTGCAGCAGCCGGCGGTCCACTGGGACCCGGTTCTGATGCACAGAACCTCTGGACCTCTGGTCCGGAACCTCTATCCCCCGTTCATCATGCTGTCCTGCTGTGGTTCCGGTCCAGTTACAGTCCCGGTTCCGCTCTGTGTGTCCTGGTCCCGCAGTGGTTCGGATCCGGTTCCGGGTTCGGTTCGCCTCCTCAGCCCCTCTAAGCTCCTCGGTGTCCGAACTTCTTGTCGCTCCGCTCAGCTGGAGGCGGAGATGAAAATAAAGCGAGAGGAGCCGAACATGGCCGATCACTGCCGAGGGGCCAGACCGCTACTTCCGGTTGGGTTTCACAATAAAAGCCTCCCTTAGGGCAGCCTGTCGGGCTCCAGTCAGAATGCAGGACAACATGGGTTTAACCAGCTGGTTCCGATCAGCTTCTTCTGGTACCGGGTCTGCCAGGTTCTGGTCCAGATAAAACCTAATAAAGTCAACCTTTTAATCCCCAGCAGGTTGTATATGTGCTGGTTCTGGTTCTCAGTTATTCCATCAGTAGAAAGGTTTGTGCCGCTTTGAACCGATCAGAGCAGCAAAGGACAGAAAATATGAAAAACAAAAAGAAACTGAAGATGAGGCAGCAGGAGGAGGATCTGCTGCTTCATCCTTAGACATGGCGCCCTCTGCTGGTGGATTGCTGATCGCCCGTTGGTAGTACAGGGTTGGAGTGAAGCCACCAGCCGCCATATTGGTACTCCCTAGTTAGATAGGTCACTGTGTAAACAATCCGTGCGCTACAGCATCGAACAATGGTAATGTTCTCATTTTCAAGGGGACTTAAGACTTTTAAAATAAAGATAAATATTCATCACTTTGACACAGACTGGCTGTTTCACAGCATCAGTAGATTAACTTTAACTTAGAATAAAAAAACAGGCCCACCACATTGAAAAGTGTAATGTATGTATATATATATATGTATATATATATATATATATATATATATATATATATATATATAGGGGTCAAATATTTCAGTTCATGACTTTTTCAAATGAGAATTTCAACAAACTCTCCAAAAATTACAGCATCATCCATTTAATAAAGAATTCCTACATTAACATTTCACAGTGAATTACTTTCTATTTTATCTACTTTCTATTTTCTATCATTAGACCCAATGTCAATGGCTAACTCAGTCAATGTCTTCCAGTCAGTCTGAGATAACCAGACTAATGTTAGTCTACAGACTAAACTATAGGATCCATTGGCTATAGATAGATTTATTGCTTAGTTCATCCACTGACTGGGAAATTACCAGTGGAACGTCTTCCTGCAGCAAGAAAACTGCTGGTTTTGCAGCCAAATGCTGCACAGGGAGACATTTTTATGGTGGAGTACCAATATGGCAGCTGGTGGCTTCACTTTTTTAGAGATATCAGCATCCAGTGAATAAATAATGCACCATGTTTTTTCTCCCACACCGTTAACATTTGATCCCTG
>NW_024039661.1:77500-87500 GCF_016077235.1 Cyprinodon tularosa
GATGAAATCTGGACCAGGTTCTGAAAAGAGGTTTAAATCTGGAGAAGTTCAGGAGGACGTTAGGTCCAGTCTAAGGGAGCATTTGAACACATTAAGGTTGTGGTTCTAAACAATTCTATTCAGTTTATTTCTATAGCTCCAATTCACATCATGTCATCTCAGGTCACTTTCCAGTTCACCAGATCATCCAGTCAGATTGATTCAAAGTTTTCTATCTAAGGAAAACCAGCTGATTGCATCGACTCATTGACTCTTCAGCAATCCCTCACACTAAGCATGCTTGTAGCGACAGTGGAGAGGAAAAACTCCCTTTGAACAGGAAGAAACCTCCAGCAGAACCAGGCTCAGTGTGAGCGGCCATCTGCTGAGGCCCACTGGGGTTCAAGGAGACAGAAGCAGACATAGAAAAAGAAGCATAGATACAAAAGGCAACTGTCAACCAGCTCCACAGGCGGCCCCGTCCAGGAAACACACAGCCAGGCAGACGAGCTCCGAGCCAGCTCCCATGTCAGAGGATGAAGAGAGCACATCCAGTTAGTCACAGTCAGAGAAACAGGACTACACTGGAAAACACGCTGATCTCCAACATCTAGAAACAAAGGTGTTGATGGCAGCAGCACAGCTGATATTTCTCTCCAGGATGGAGTCACAGCCAAACAGGAACAGACCAGATGAAGCTACTATGAGAAAAAGCAGAGAGAGCAGAACGTTAGAGATTGAACTAACAGATTCTGCAGAGTGGGAGAATAGAGATAGAATGAAGCAGAATGATGAAAAAGGGGTCCCTATGTCCTCCAGCAGTCTAAGCCTATAGCAGCAGAACTATAGAGATAGATCAGGATAACCTGAGCCACTCTAACTAGAAGCTTTATCAAAAAGGAAAGTTTTAAGCCTAGCCTTAAAAGTAGACAGGGTGTCTGCCTCACAGACTAAAACTGGTAGTTGGTTCCACAGGAGAGGAGCCTGAGAACTAAAAGATCTGCCTCCCATTCTACTTTTAGAAATTCTAGGAACCACTAGTAAACCTGCAGATTGAGAGCGAAGTGCTCTGTTAGGAACATAAGGAACAATCAGATCTCTGATATCAGATGGAGCTTGGCCATTTAAGGCTTTAAATGTGAGAAGGAGGATTTTAAATTCTATTCTGGATTTAACAGGAAGCCAATGAAGAGAAGCCAGGATAGGAGAGATATGATCTCTCTTTTTCATTTCAGAATTGTGTTATATTCATTTGACTCTTGGAATTTAAAAAAACTCAACTTTTTCTTATTTCTGAGGAAAACGTCTGCAATGGTGGATCAAAGGGACTCATCTGGTCCAAACCAACTGAACTTCCTCTGTCTCCCTAAAGTGTTTCAGTCCATTTTTTTCTAAAGTGTTAAAACACTAAGGTGAGACGTGAAACATCTGCTAGAACCTCAGGAAGTTTCCTTCTACTGAGGGCAGTTCAGCTAGAAATCCAGCAGGTGGCAGCAGAACATCCCCAAAGCCAACATGAACCATAAGACGTCCTAGCAGATGAAGCCCCTGCTACCTCTGGATAAATGGCGGCCCTCACGGCGGTACCTGGGGCTCCTCATAGATTTCGGGGTCCAGATGGAGACTCTGAGGGTACAGGGCGATGACGTCTCCTTTCCTGACGCCCACCGATCGGTCGTTGTCCAGCCGCAGACTGAAGTCCTCCTGAGCCACCCGAATGTTCATGGAGGCTGAGGAAAGGCGGAGGCTCTCGTTGATGGAGCTCTCTGAGAACGGAGAGCGCTCGTTATCGACTGGTTCACCAACGTCAGCAGAGAATCAGAGAAAGCCTACTGACCCAGAAAGATAAGCTTATCCAGCTGCTCTTTGCTGAGCAGGACGTCCCTGCTGGCGTCAAACTCGACGCCATCGTCCCTCAAGACGTCCAGGATCTCCTGACGGACCACCTTCAGCGCTTGGGGCTGGCTCACCAGGAAGTAGGTGGCCCAGAAGGTAGCAGGAAGCGTGTTGCCGACGGACGCCCACAGGATGGCAAAGTGATGAGCTGGAGGTCAGAACCAGTTAAACTCAGGTTTAGTCTCTGCGGTTGAATCTAATCTCTGATGGTTTAATGATCCGGTACATCCCCCCGCCTCTAACTGGATTAACATGGATGACCTACCAGCTTTATCCACGTCCTTCAGCTTATCGTGCTGCTCAAACAGCTCCGACCTTCTCTGGATGAACTGGGAGGTGTTGGACCAGTGGGACATCTTCTGCGGCAGGAAGTAGGAGATCAGCTTCTGGCGGATGGCTTTGGTCCGGCCCAGCAGCCAGATGGGAATCTGAGCGATGAGGAACGGGAACATGCTATCGAACTTGTTGAAGTCCCTCCTCAGATCGTCCATCCCTCGGTGGCGGACGCCGCTCGCCGGTTTGCCATAGATGGTCAGGAAGGTGGCCTCGAACATGACGGAGGAGCAGAACTCGTACAGGCCGCCGCTCCTCCAGTCGCCCGCCCGGTCCAGATGGTCTTGACGGAAAACCAGCATCAGGTTACCCATCATGCTCTCTGTCAGCGGCTCGAGGTGATCTCCCTGCAGCAGCTGGAAGGAGCGCTTGATCTGCTCCCAAAGGCCGTGGAAGGTGTTGCCCAGGACGGGCGGGTAGCCGAATGTGACGGGAGCCACCTTATCGGTGAACTCGTGGAAGTCCAGCTGCCGGCCCTGCTTGATGATGCTGGGGTAGAGGAGGGGGTTCATGATGAAGGTCATGTATTTACCTGCAGGAAGAAGGCAGAGCACACCTTAATCCTCCATCTTTAATCCCCCTCTGCTCCAAACCTTTAATGGGATGGAGGCCAAACCAGTTCATCCCATTTAGACTCTACCTCTAACAGTTGGTTTGAAATAGTTCGGAGCTACTGCTAACTGGTTTGCTGCTGAGGCGTGACGGCAGTATGTGTCATTTCCTAAAACTGTTCATGATCATATTTCTTGTTTTTCCGCATACTTTGCACTTTCTCTGAAAGTCAGAATTTTGTCATTAAAGTCAAAATGTTGTGAAAAAAGTCAGAATTCTAAGATAAAGTAAGGCTTTTGACCCGTTTCCCACCGAAATGACGTTTTTTATTTTTATTTTGGTGACCCTTATCCTCTTCCGTTTTTTTCCCCATATTTCTAGACAGTTTACAGAATAAGGGAGGAATTTGTGAAATGTAAACCTTTAAAATGCTTTATGTCAAACTGCTGCAGGTTTTGTATTGTTTTCCTTTAAATGTGTTTTTTTTAACGCTGTTTCCAGCTCAGTTTAATCAGCAGATTCCAGGCAGTGAGAGCGAGCTGATCAGAGCCAACATGAATCATCTTGTCTTCATTCCTCCTGCTTTGCTCAGCGCTCAGCTTTCCCACTGTCTGTTTCAGAACCAACCTGCGATCTGGACCGTGAACACGTCTCCATACTTCCTCTTATGTTTCTCTAGAAACCCGTGAGCATCCTTCCCGAACTCCAGAGCTTTCCCGATGAAGGGGATCCAGCCTTTGATCAGAGGAGGTTCATCCGGCTTCCTGCAACACAAACAGAGGCGCTGCCTTTAATTTCTCTGGGATTAGCGGAGGTTTGGATCTCAGCCCAGAACTTTCTCCTCCCACGTTAATGATTCCCTGGATGAACTTTAGACTATCAGCAGATCTGTTCCCTGGAACCGGAGCAGAAATGGAACAAAGTCCCACATTGTTGTGCAACAAAAGATGAAACCCAGTCCTCCTGCGCCGAGCCGATCCGAAAACCGACGCCTGAACTCTACTTCTGAGCTACTCTGCTGCAGGGAAACCGGACCTGGGTTCTGAAACACATTTAGAACCTGGACTCTGAAAGTGAGGTTCTGAAACACCATGAGGTTCTAAAACACCATGAGGTTCTGAAACACCAAGAGGTTCTGAAACACCATGAGGTTCTAAAACACCATGAGGTTCTGAAACACCAAGAGGTTCTGAAACACCATGAGGCTCTGAAACACCATGAGGTTCTAAAACACCAAGAGGTTCTGAAACACATTTAGAACCTGGACTCTGAAACAACATGAGGTTCTGAAACACCATGAGGTTCTGAAACACCATGAGGTTCTGAAACACCATGAGGCTCTGAAACACCAAGAGGTTCTGAAACACATTTAGAACCTGGACTCTGAAACAACATGAGGTTCTGAAACACCATGAGGTTCTGAAACACCAAGAGGTTCTGAAACAACATGAGGTTCTAAAAACACCATGAGGTTCTGAAACACCATGAGGTTCTGAAACACCAAGAGGTTCTGAAACAACATGAGGTTCTGAAACACCATGAGGTTCTGAAACACCATGAGGTTCTGAAACAACATGAGGTTCTGAAACAACATGAGGTTCTGAAACACCATGAGGTTCTGAAACACCAAGAGGTTCTGAAACAACATGAGGTTCTGAAACACCATGAAGTTCTGAAACACCATGAGGCTCTGAAACACCATGAGGCTCTGAAACACCATGAGGTTCTAAAACACCATGAGGTTCTAAAACACCATAAGGTTCTGAAACAACATGAGGTTCTGAAACAACATGAGGTTCTAAAACACCATGAGGTTCTGAAACACCATGAGGTTCTAAAACACCATGAGGTTCTAAAACACCATAAGGTTCTGAAACAACATGAGGTTCTGAAACAACATGAGGTTCTGAAACACCATGAGGTTCTGAAACACCATGAGGTTCTGAAACAACATGAGGTTCTAAAACACCATGAGGTTCTAAAACACCATAAGGTTCTGAAACAACATGAGGTTCTGAAACAACATGAGGTTCTAAAACACCATGAGGTTCTGAAACACCATGAGGTTCTAAAACACCATAAGGTTAACACCATGACATTCTGAAACACCATGAGGTTCTAAAACACCATGAGGTTCTAAAACACCATGAGGTTCTGAAACACCATGAGGTTCTAAAACACCATGAGCTTCTAAAACACCATGAGGTTCTGAAACACCATGAGGTTCTAAAACACCATGAGGCTCTGAAACACCATGAGGTTCTGAAACACCATGAGGTTCTGAAACACCATGAGGTTCTAAAACACCATGAGGTTCTGAAACACCATGAGGTTCTGAAACACCATGAGGTTCTGAACACCATTAGGTTCTGAAACACCATGAGGTTCTGAAACACCATGAGGTTCTGAAACAACATGAGGTTCTGAACACCATTAGGTTCTGAAACACCATGAGGTTCTAAAACACCATGAGGCTCTGAAACACCATGAGGTTCTGAAACAACATGAGGTTCTGAACACCATTAGGTTCTGAAACACCATGAGGTTCTGAAACACCATGAGGCTCTGAAACACCATAAGGTTCTGAACACCATGAGGTTCTGAAACACCATGAGGTTCTGAAACACCATGAGGTTCTGAAACAACATGAGGTTCTGAACACCATTAGGTTCTGAAACACCATGAGGTTCTGAAACACCATGAGGCTCTGAAACACCATAAGGTTCTGAACACCATGAGGTTCTGAAACAACATGAGGTTCTGAAACACCATGAGGTTCTGAAACAACATGAGGTTCTGAACACCATTAGGTTCTGAAACACCATTAGGTTCTGAAACACCATGAGGTTCTGAAACAACATGAGGTTCTGAACACCATTAGGTTCTGAAACACCATGAGGTTCTGAAACACCATGAGGCTCTGAAACACCATAAGGTTCTGAACACCATGAGGTTCTGAAACAACATGAGGTTCTGAAACACCATGAGGTTCTGAAACACCAAGAGGTTCTGAAACAACATGAGGTTCTAAAAACACCATGAGGTTCTGAAACACCATGAGGTTCTGAAACAACATGAGGTTCTGAAACAACATGAGGTTCTGAAACACCATGAGGTTCTGAAACACCAAGAGGTTCTGAAACAACATGAGGTTCTGAAACACCATGAAGTTCTGAAACACCATGAGGCTCTGAAACAACATGAGGTTCTGAAACACCATGAGGTTCTGAAACACCATGAGGTTCTGAAACAACATGAGGTTCTAAAACACCATGAGGTTCTAAAACACCATAAGGTTCTGAAACAACATGAGGTTCTGAAACACCAAGAGGTTCTGAAACAACATGAGGTTCTGAAACACCATGAAGTTCTGAAACACCATGAGGCTCTGAAACACCATGAGGCTCTGAAACACCATGAGGTTCTAAAACACCATGAGGTTCTAAAACACCATAAGGTTCTGAAACAACATGAGGTTCTGAAACACCAAGAGGTTCTGAAACAACATGAGGTTCTGAAACACCATGAAGTTCTGAAACACCATGAGGCTCTGAAACACCATGAGGCTCTGAAACACCATGAGGTTCTAAAACACCATGAGGTTCTAAAACACCATAAGGTTCTGAAACAACATGAGGTTCTGAAACAACATGAGGTTCTAAAACACCATGAGGTTCTGAAACACCATGAGGTTCTAAAACACCATGAGGTTCTAAAACACCATAAGGTTCTGAAACAACATGAGGTTCTGAAACAACATGAGGTTCTGAAACACCATGAGGTTCTGAAACACCATGAGGTTCTGAAACAACATGAGGTTCTAAAACACCATGAGGTTCTAAAACACCATAAGGTTCTGAAACAACATGAGGTTCTGAAACAACATGAGGTTCTAAAACACCATGAGGTTCTGAAACACCATGAGGTTCTAAAACACCATAAGGTTAACACCATGACGTTCTGAAACACCATGAGGTTCTAAAACACCATGAGGTTCTAAAACACCATGAGGTTCTGAAACACCATGAGGTTCTAAAACACCATGAGCTTCTAAAACACCATGAGGTTCTGAAACACCATGAGGTTCTAAAACACCATGAGGCTCTGAAACACCATGAGGTTCTGAAACACCATGAGGTTCTGAAACACCATGAGGTTCTAAAACACCATGAGGTTCTGAAACACCATGAGGTTCTGAAACACCATGAGGTTCTGAACACCATTAGGTTCTGAAACACCATGAGGTTCTGAAACACCATGAGGTTCTGAAACAACATGAGGTTCTGAACACCATTAGGTTCTGAAACACCATGAGGTTCTAAAACACCATGAGGCTCTGAAACACCATGAGGTTCTGAACACCATGAGGTTCTGAAACACCATGAGGTTCTGAAACACCATGAGGTTCTGAAACAACATGAGGTTCTGAAACACCATGAGGTTCTGAACACCATTAGGTTCTGAAACACCATGAGGTTCTGAAACACCATGAGGTTCTGAAACAACATGAGGTTCTGAACACCATTAGGTTCTGAAACACCATGAGGTTCTGAAACACCATGAGGCTCTGAAACACCATAAGGTTCTGAACACCATGAGGTTCTGAAACACCATGAGGTTCTGAAACACCATGAGGTTCTGAAACAACATGAGGTTCAGAACACCATTAGGTTCTGAAACACCATGAGGTTCTGAAACACCATGAGGCTCTGAAACACCATAAGGTTCTGAACACCATGAGGTTCTGAAACAACATGAGGTTCTGAAACACCATGAGGTTCTGAAACAACATGAGGTTCTGAACACCATTAGGTTCTGAAACACCATTAGGTTCTGAAACACCATGAGGTTCTGAAACAACATGAGGTTCTGAACACCATTAGGTTCTGAAACACCATGAGGTTCTGAAACACCATGAGGCTCTGAAACACCATAAGGTTCTGAACACCATGAGGTTCTGAAACAACATGAGGTTCTGAAACACCATGAGGTTCTGAAACAACATGAGGTTCTGAACACCATTAGGTTCTGAAACACCATGAGGTTCTGAAACAACATGAGGTTCTGAAAACCATTGGTTCAAAACCCCCATAGGTTCTGCAACACGAGGTTCTAAACCCTTTGGGCTCTGAAAACCTTAAAGGCTAAACCCTGAGGTTCTGAAACAACAAAGGTTCGCACCATGGGTTCTAAAAACACCATGGGGTTTTCTAAACAAAGAGGTTCTAAAAACACCATGAGGCTTAAAACACCATTGGGTTCAAAAACACCATGAGGTTTAAAACACCATGAGCTCTGAAACACGGTTCATGGCCGGGTTTCTAAAAACAGTGTGTCTCGGGTTTTTTTGAAGTGGTTCTCCCGGAGGGAAAAAAAGTGTTAATCGGACGGTTCGGTAGTTCTAACAGGACAAAATTGTCCCTAGCGGGGCGGCCCCCAGTTTATTCTGAACCTCTCATCGAGGGTGTGATCTGGGTCGCCCGAAATGGGCCCAAAACAGAAGAAACAGACTAAACCACAACATTATGGAGCAGACCATGAGCCGCCTCCTCCTCCTCCTCCTCCTCCTCAGGGTCTCTGAGTTGCTGGAGCCCGGGTCCCACTGATGGAGGACCTCCTGCTTCCGGCCATTATGCTTCAGTCAGAGGAATGTGGAAGCATCCTGAAGCCCCGCCTCCCTGCAGCAGAGCTGCCGTCCAGCGGTCCAAACAGGAAGTGGTTTGTTTGGTAAAACGGGGGGACCTCATCTTGTGGAGATGAGTCCCAAAAAGGTCATCTGTGCTGACCCATCGGGCCCGATTTGGAACAAATGCTGCGTCTGAGGCCTGGGTGGATCCTGGCCCGGTCTGGGCTTCTGGAAGGCTCCCAGTAACCTGATAAAATCCAACCATCAGCTGCTGAGTCACGGTTCCTCAGATGCAATGAGTCCGGAAGCGTTGTCATGGTGGTCAGGGTTACCGTGGTTACTTCCCCTTTTTTGTTTACAGCGGGGGCTGCAGACAGCAGCCTAGATGAGATGATGTGATGATTTAAAATCCGAACATCTGGGGTGAGAATTTTTTGGAAAACCAAATAAAAAACCGCAAAAGGGTTTCCCTCTATATATATAATCAACCCAAAAACCATCCATTCACCCTCTTATCACCATCCTCCTCCCTATCCTCCTTTTCATCATCACCACATCCACCACCATCTAAATTCATTCCTCCCCACCCCAAACTCTTCAAACACCCAAAACCCAAAACCCTCATCCAAAACACCTATCATCCACATACCATTCATCCCCCATTCCTTCCATCATACCTTTCCTCAACCCTCATCAATTTTCCATCACATCCAACCTCATCCATTCCTCCCTCTTCATCATCTCTCCTAATCCTCAATCCTCTCCCCCCATTCATCATCATTCCTCATTCTTCCACCATCCCTCCCATTTCCCTTCATTCCCCTCCTCCTCCTCTCTTTTATCCTTTCCCTCATTCCATCCATATCATCATCCCCTTCCCTCCATCACTTCCCCCCCCACATCTCCCTCCATCCATCCATACATCCCTCCATTTACCATCATCTCATCCTCAAATCCAAACCTATCCTATTTTAAACCCTCCATCCCTTCCCTCTCCATCATTCTTCATCCTTTCCCTCAACATCAATCCAATCCTCCCCCAAAACCTTCCCTTTTCCTACATATTACCATTTCCCCTCCATTCAACTTCATCATCCTCCTCCAAATTTTCCACCCCTCCTCATTCACCCTTTTTTCTCCAACACAAAACATCCATCCATCCATAATCCTTTATTCATCCATCCCCCTCATCCCCACAACCCATCTCATTCATCCATCCATTTATTTCCTCATCATATCCCTTCATCCCTCCACATCCTCATTCATCCATCACTCTCCATCCATCCACCATCCTCTTCATCCATCTAATCCTCAAATCATCCCTCATCCATCCATCTCATCATCATTCCCTTCATACCCATCCTCATTCATCCCCATCCTTTATCCTCCATCCATCCATTATCATTCATTCATCCATCCATCCATCCATCCATCATCATCATCCATCCATCCATCATCATTTTTTCATCCATCCATTCATCCATCACCATTCATTCATCCATCATCCATCCATCCATCATCCATCTATCAATCATCATTCATTCATTCATTCATCCATCCATCCATCATCCTTCATTCGTCCATCATCCATCCATCCATCCATCCATCATCCAT